>NC_053028.1:581125008-581253721 GCF_003073215.2 Triticum urartu
CATACCGGAGTCAGTGAGGGAACCCGTAGTGGAAGCGGCACTGGAACCACGGAGGTCAGAAAGATTGTGTAGAGTGCGTGATGTATTGTTGCTAGAAAGTGACGAGCCAGCCACGTATGCGGAAGCGATGGTGAGCCCAGATTCCGAGGCATGGCTAGAGGCCATGAGATCCGAGTTAAAGTCCATGGATGAGAATCAAGTTTGGGACTTGGTTGATCCGCTGCCTGGCGTAACAGCCATTGATTGCAAATGGGTCTTTAATAATAAAACCGATGTGGATGGAAATGTTCATATCCACAAAGCTCGGCTTGTCGCTAAGGGTTATGGACAAGTTCAAGGAATTGACTATGACGAGACTTACTCACCGGTAGCGATGCTGAAGTCGGTGAGGATCGTACTAGCTATAGCTGCATATTTTGATTACGAGATATGGTAGTTGGATGTCAAAACGGCTTTCCTTCACGGAAGATAAACCGAGGACGTGTATATGATACAGCCCGAGGGTTTTGTCGATCCGAATAGCACTAGTAAAGTATGCAAGCTCAAGAGATCCATTTATGGGTTGAGGCAAGCATCTCGGAGCTGGAACATTCGTTTTGATGCGGTCGTCACTGGTTTCGGCTTCATCAAAAGAAAAGAGGACTCTTGTTTATACAAGAATTTAAGTGGGAGCTCGATAGTGTTTTTGATCTTGTATGTGGATAACATACTACTGATCGGAAATGATGTTTCAATGCTGAACTCGGTCAAGGAGTCATTGAATGGCAAGTTTTCGATGAAGGACCTTGGTGAGGCAATGTACATTTTAGGCATTAAGATCTACAGAGAAAGATCAAGGAGGCTGCTCGGCTTAAGCCAGAGCATGTACATAGATAAAGTGTTGAAGCGGTTCAACATGATTGAGGCAAAGAAAGGGTTCTTGCCACTCTCACATGGTATAAGGCTAAGCGAGACTCAGAGTCCTACGACATCTGATGAGCGAAGCAGGATGAGTAGGATTCCGTATGCCTCGGCAATCGGATCCATCATGTATGCCATGATATGTACGCGGCACGATGTTTCTTTTGCAATAAGCCTAACAAGTAGATACCAGGCCAACCTAGGTGAGAGTCACTTGGCAGCGGTAAAGACTATTTTGAAGTACCTGAAAAGGACTAAAGAGATGTTCCTAGTTTATGGAGGTGAGGAAGAGCTTGTTGTAAGGGGTTACCCCGATGGTAGTTTCCAAACCGACAGAGATGATTGTCGATCACAGTCCGGATTCGTGTACGTCATGAACGGAGGAGCAGTGAGCTGGATGAGTTCCAAGCAAGATACGGTGGCCGATTCTACTACAGAAGCCGAATACATTGCGGCTTGTGAAGCTGCAAAGGAAGGTGTTTGGATCCGGAACTTTCTGGATGATCTTGGTATTTTCCCACCCTCGATAAAGCCGTTGGACCTTTATTGTGATAATTCTGGTGCCATCGCACAAGCCAAGGAGCCGAGGAATCACCACAAGGTCAGACGCATAGATCGGAAATATCACCTGATACGAAAGATCGTAAAGAGTGGTGATGTAGAGTTATGCAAAATTCACACGGATGAAAATGTTGGGTATCGGTTGACTAAGCTACTTCCACAACCCAAGCATGAGGGGCACGTTAGATCTATGGGCATTCGATGTCTATTTGATTGACTCTAGTGCATGTGGGAGACTGTTGGAGATATGCCCTAGAGGCAATCATGTATGATGATATTTCTTGTGTGTTTATGAATAAACATAGTCCTTGGACATTATCAATGATGTGTATCAGCAAGTACGTGACTTGTTTGTGGGACTATGCATTGTATGATGACTGTCCTAAAGGTCCCTAGTCGAAAGGGCTGTGTGGACGCGCAGCCAACTACACTAGCATATGACATGGGCGATGGCTTGGTCTCACTAGCCATGGAGCATTGGATGCTAACCGGATAATATGGACTTGGAAGGATTTGGTCGGATTCGACGTAGTCGGTTCCGAGTTGTGATAAGGTCCGAGTCAGACAGACCCAACTATGAGACGCAGCGATATGTCATTGGTGAGTCTCTACTACAACATATGTTCTACGTCCAAAGACCTAAGCTGATGCATGTACTCGGGATGGTGACATCCTTGCTTTGGGCCGACCAAATGCTACTCCGTAACTGGATAGTTATAAAGGTAGGTTTCGGGTTTGTCCAGAACCATGCTGCGAGACATGGTCGAGCAAGATGGGATTTTCCCCTCCGATCAGGAGAGATATACTCTGGGCCCCTCGTGTGATCCGACCAGGATAAGCATGGCCATTAGACAAGGATTATGAGATAATCTAGTTTGTGGTCGGCATCACTGGAATGAGAAAGAGGTCGGGCTAGCACAAGGATGACGGACTCGCCTTGAGCCTGACAACATGTATCGTGTGGCAAAAGGAATGGAAGTATGATGTACAGGTTCACCTAACCAGCTTCATAGTCTGTTTGGTGTTCGGCATGTCTTGCTAGAGGCCGCTACCAACTGTGCAGTTTGGAGGTGATCCGAACTGCGACCAAGCCGTCTTGAACCTAAGGGGTGGCACGCTTAAGGGAAGGAACCTACGAGGTCGGATCCGAGGACACTGGTCGGATGTGATCCGAGCTGTATTCGGATTGTGGCCGAGTAGACTTATGGGGTTTAGGGTCCGTGCGAGTCCCAAGGTGTTTAGCCCGCGACGGACGCCTATATAAAGTGGAGGTGCCGCACACTCACGCGATTGATCGCTTCGGTGCTGTCACTAGGGTTTGCATGTGTTGCGAATAGACACCTCCACTCGCCGCCAGTTGTGTGATCGGACCTAGCAGTCCGCTGCAAGACGTTCCTCCTGCACGCATGGATACCATTAGAGGCAGTGCACTTGCGCCGCTCCGGCGAACCTGTACATGGGAACCGACGACCGCTGTACGGAGGAGATCGGACAAGGAGAAGATGATCCACGCGGACGCACTGCCCCAACTCTTCTTCCGCTGCACGACACTGCGCGTCTAGTGGTAACAAACTGTGATCCATCTCCCGTAGCATGTTCTTGGTTGTTCTGCGCGCAGGAAAATTTTAATTTGCAATCGATGCACCCTACCGTAGGACCCAACATGCCGGCCTTCCCCTGACCGCGGCCCGCAAGTGATGCCACTGCTCTGCTGCTTTTTGCCGCCGCCACATCGCTTCCCCGCGCTCGTCCATGGTCGCCCGTGCACGTCATGAGCGCCCGCGCGCCCCTCCTCCAGTATGCTACCGGCCGCCCCGCCTCCGGCCTCCACTCCCCCTGCTGTGTCGTGGCCGCGAGCTCGCCCCTGACCGGCTTCTGCAGCCGCCGCCGCTCGCCCGCTACCACCTCGCGACTCGCCGCCCTGCACTCCGCCACCTGGCCGCACGCCCGCCTTCGTTTGCCGGCGCAGCCGTCGCCCTGCCACGCCTGCTCGCTGCCACCGGAGCTCCTGGGCGCGCCCATCCTATAACATCCCAATTTTCAGTTTGGATGTTTATAATAGATCATTCATATGCATCCATGATCTATGCATTTTTGCCCCAGTTGTTTTATTTCATTTTTGATCCAAGGAATTTTGAGCAACTCAAGGACCAAAAGAGAGAGTTGGAAGTTTCCCTAAAAACCAATTTTGAATTTTTTTTCGAAGTTGGGATTTGGATCAAATTTGGTTTCACAAAAATTCATTTCCATTATATCAAAAAAAATAAAGAGAGAAGATAAAATGACTTCTTCAAAAATAAAAGAAAAATATTGGAAATTGACTTTGGAACCAAAATATATTTGTTGAGTTTTATTTGCAATTTATTTTATTAGCATAGCAAAAAGTTTATTTTTTAAAACTTGCATTTTAGACCCGATAAATGTTCACTAGGTCATATATAATACCATAAAATTATGTGAATTTTTCTTGCATTTTTGGACTTATATTTATTTGTATTTTCAGTGCCATAGTGTTTCTGTTATAAAAAAACCACTCAGTCACGGGCCAAATTTCCCACTAAGGCCCATAGCATGTGCTAGCTTCCTTCTTCCTCCTCTTTGTTCGTTACAGGAACAGAGACTGCACTCATGGCGCCTCCACCTCTTCCTCCCCTCCTCCCACTTAATTTCTTTGTCGTTTCACTCCGGAGTCAACACGAAATTTGTCGAGGGTGTTACCAATAACCCATTCAGGGAATTAGAACTCAGCGTTATTGCTTTAGTTGGTTGAACGGAGCCATGAAATGTACATGCACAAAACAGCCATTAATGGTGACGTTGAGCCCCTTGATCTACCTATACCGACCTCCCCTGACCCTATAAATAGGCCCCCGTGATGCCATTCTTCCTCCTCACTTCCCTCCCCGAAAACCCCTCTCAGAGTCGCTCCTTGCTTTGAGAAATTGCTCGTCGGAGCTACCCCAACTCCGGCAGTTTCTCCTGGTTGCTACAGGAAGAAGTTGGGAGCCCCGCCTTGTGTCTAGGATTCGCCCCGGCGCCGTCTACCCCGTCCCACACTCGCCTCTCTCCGGAACCAACTCTGACACCGGATCTCGGCGAACCAAAGCCGCCGCCGCCGCACTCCGGCGAACGGATCTCCTCTCCGGTGCGCCCTCTCCCTTCGATCTGCTCGATCCAGTAGGTTGCTCTCTCTGATCTGAAAAAAAACGAAGGGGCATCTTCGTATAGGAACGCGCCACGTGGCAGCACATATTGAATCCGGTAATTGATTTCCACAAAAATGCCCAATCTTCAGAAATTCATATCCTTTAATCTATAGATTCGTTTTAGTTGATTCTTTTTTCTACTGTTTCATAGAAATATTTTTGAAAGTTTTAGAATTTGAATTCAAACAGATCTGAATTCAAATTTCTTTAGGCCGTAACTCGAGTTTCGTAACTCTGTTTTAGGTAATTCTTTTTGCAAATCGAAGCTCATAATGTGTACTTTCTGTTAGACCCAAACATACATATTTTTGCTACTGTAAAAATTATGTTATGTACAGAAACTTTATTTGGATGTTTTGGAGTTTCTCGAAGTCTTTCATTTGTTTTCTTTTTGGATCTTTGCTTGGATGCTTAGTATGTTATTGCTTGCTTACGTTAGATCATCCGGAGTGCGAAGCTTGCTACCACGAATCCTTAGAGTTCAACGATCGTCAGCAAGGCAAGTTCACACTTTGATCATATTTTTTCAATACCTAGTTTTTACTATGCATTAGTTTCACCCTCAAAGATTGCATGAGTAGGATTGGGAACATGTGGTTATGCTTTGTATTTCATGTGGTAGGAACCTATGACTTTGATCACCCCGGGAATATTCGTTATGTCATATATTGCTTAGCCATGCTCTTAGACGGGGATTGGTATGTGTGATCCATGCAAGTTGCGAGAGTTAATAATTTTGGGATAACCTAAGGTGGCAACTTTAATACACATCTGGGTGGATTGCTTGGGGCACCTGGAGAAACCAGTGCTTACCCAAGGGGAATCCCGGAGTACCCGTCTGATTACCCTAGGTCCGCCACCCAGGCTCAGAGGGATCATAAGATATTTCATGCCTAGGAACTTCCATGTGCAGCCACAAGCCATTATGGGCTCTGGCGTAGTTGAGTAAGTTGTGTGACCCCTTTCCGTGGTAGACTAGCTAATGTAGGGGAAAGTAGGTGTACCAGTCTACCCAGGGTTAAGGGGAAACGCTTCTGAAAGGCTATGTCTCAATCTTCCGATCATGGAGGCGGTCGAGTCTTGTGGGGAAAAGTGCGCAAACCTCTGCAGAGTGTACAAACTAATCATGATTAGCCGTGTCCTCGGTTATGGACAATTTGAGTATCTAGAAGTGAATTATTGGTTGATCTCATCACTCTTTTTAATGAAATTATTGGGTTACTAATAACATGGGAATTTTGGGATTGAGTCGGAGGAACCTTCTCAATAATGGCATTTTAATTTAGTAGTAAAAAATTATTCCTTTTTTGTAGGGTAAAATTAGCTTTATGCAAAATAAAACTTAGAGCCTCCATGAGCTAAATTTGCATATAGAGATAGTCTTTTCATTTATTATTATTATATGGTGTGAAATTGCCAGCATATTCCATGTGCTGACCTACACGGCTGCAAAGTCTCATGTTGCAGACTTTTCCGACGAAGATTAAAGGTGCGATAGGTCGTTGTTCTGCACTCAGTTTGCCGTGGAGTTGGATGGACTCATTTACCTTTGAAGCTTCTGTAGTTATTTTTATTTAGATGGCCTTTGGCCATGTTATTGTAATAAATACTCTTTTGAGGATTTCGATGTAATAAAGTGTGATTGAACTGTGCTATAATTCCTCGATGTAATAAATACTCTTTGGCCATGTTATTGAACACTTAAGCACAGAGACTTCGATCCATTTTGGATTGGGTCGCTACAAGATGGTATCAGAGCACACGCTGACTGTAGGACGCGACCACTAGGAAATGGAAAGCCATAGGAAGAAAACTCTATTTTACGACTTCCTTAAATATCCATTGGTCTTGTGGGGAAAAGTGCGCAAACCACTGCAGAGTGTACAAACTAATCATGATTAGCTGTGTCCCCGGTCATGGACAATTTGAGGATCTAGAAGTGAATTATTGGTTGACCTCATCACTCTTTTTAATGAAATTATTGGGTTACTAATAACTTGGGAATTTCGGGATTGAGTCGGAGGAACCTTCTCAATAATGGCCTTTTAATTTAGTAGTAAAAAAATTATTCCTTTGTTCTAGGGTAAAATTCGCTTTATGCAAAATAAAACTTAGAGCCTCCACAAGCTAAATTTGCATATAGAGATAGTCTTTTCATTTTTTATTATTATTACATGGTGTGAAATTGTCAGCATATTCCGTGTGCTGACCTACAGGGCTGCAATGTCTCATGTTGGAGACTTTTCGGACGAAGATTAATTGTGCGATAGGTCGTTGTTCTACACTCAGTTTGCCGTGGAGTTGGATGGACTCATTTACCTTTGAAGCTTCCGTAGTTATTTTTATTTAGATGGCCTTTGGCCATGTTATTGTAATAAATACTCTTTTGAGGATTTCGATGTAATAAAGTGTGATTGAACTCTGTTATAATTCCTCAAGTACTCTGTGTGTCAGCATACCGATCCAGGGATGACACTTAAGCACAGAGACTTCGATCCATTTTGGGTCGGGTCGCTACACCAGCCGCCGTGGCCGCCCTGGGGCTTTGTGTGGTGAGGCCCCGGCCAGTCCTAATTAGTGTGGCCTAATCCCCCCCCCCCCCCCGTTGGCACTAATCTGTCCATTATTAGACACTGCATGTGGACCCCATTGGTAATTTAACTAGTTAAATTAACCTGTTAAAATTATAGTCAATAACATGCGGGCCCCTTTGACTGGTCATGTCTGACCCACTCAATGCTGACTGGGCTTGCTGACTGGGCACCTGGACCCCACTGTCATACACCTAGCTAGGCTAGTGGCTCACTAGGTAGCAAAAGTGTATTCTGCTTTTATTTTTTTGAATTAAAGTAAATCCAGAATTTTGGAAATTCAATAAAAATATGAAAATTAATAGGGAATAAACCGTAAGTCGAATGAAAAGGTTTTATATATGAAAGTAACTTAGAATGAAGAGACGAATTCGAATACGCAGTCCATTCGTCCGCCACACATCCCTAGAATAGCAAACATCAAACCTTTCCCCTCCGGTTCGTCTGTCCGAAAATGCCAAACTTCGAGAAAGCATTCTCGGATGTTATCCCCTTCGCCGGTAACGTGTAGCACCACGTTAGAACACGTCTAGCTCTGCCTGTTGTCCTGTTTATGCACTTGCTTGCTATGTATTTACTGTTTCTCCCCCCTCTTCTCCTCGGTAGACCCCGTAACGGCTGCCGATGCCGCTGTGATTGACTACGTCACCGATGACCCCTCCTTCTCATCTGAGCAACCAGGCAAGCCCCCCCCCCTTTGATCATCCCAATATCGCCCATTCCATTCTCTTGTGCTTGCATTAGATTTTGCAACCGTTATTGTTTGCTCATATTCTGATGCATAGCCTGCTTTTGTAACCTACTCATTGTACCTTACCTGCTTACCCTAAATTGTTTAGTATAGGTTGGTTAGTGATCCATCAGTGACCCCCACCTTGTCCCAGTTGCCCCGCTTTATGTACGATGACTCGATCAACGTGATCGACGTCCAAGCCCCGAGAGCACACATCACCCCCCCTAGTTGTACGAGGGTGACACCTCATACATCACTCCTGATGAGATCTCTGTAGTGTAGCTATTCGGTCGTGGTCACCAAGGGTGATTTCCCCCTTAACCACTTCCGATACGACTCTGTGGTGCAACCCCTCAAGTGTGAACCTCGAGGGTGGTTCCTCTTACGTTCACCTTGATAATGAGATCGAGTGGAATCCATAGAGGGTGGTTCCTCAGGGTTCCCCTTGGTGTTAGACACATGGTTACTATGCTTACTATGACTTTACCCTGAACCAGGTTACTAAAGACGGGTCGGCCCTGAGGGGTACCCGCGCGAGCTTAATTGCGAGTGATGTGGAGTCGGGTTGACCTGGAAGGTGCCCATGAGATACTTACGAGGCGTGGCCGGACATTCTTAGCCCTTGCCACAAGTACTCGAGATGGGGCAATGGGGTCACATCGATCGTGAGTCTTTGCTCATTACTGTGTGCTCCTAATCCACTACGATTTGGATATTTGATCCGAGGGGCCTCTGGCCTGATAGCACTAACCATAACGCGGGCATAGTATGGGCGTTCTGTGTCGTGTGCGTCAGCCAAAGCTTAATAGACATCATGCGATTGAGCGGCGCATGCCGGGTTGGACTAGTAAGCACCTGCCTTTTTGAAGGAGGTAGCTAGGTCTGCTCACAGGCCACCCACGCAACATGCAGGAGTTCCCGGGGCGATGGCCCAAGACCCCTGGGCATAGGTTTAGTCTGGCGTGCTTGACCTCTCTATTAAGCCTAGGTCGGGTTGCGGTGTATTGTCTGGTCAAGGCCGGGCATGACCTAGGAAAGTGTGTCCAGCCGGAGTTAATCGAGCATGGTGGCTAAGTTGGTGCACCCCTACAGGGAAGAAAACATCTATCGATAGCCTGTCCTACAGTAACGGACACTTGGAGTTGTATCTCGATCGATACAATTAGAACTGGATACTTGAGATGATACATGGATATGAGAAATGGATAGTATGGCTCTGGGATTGCTTTCTCGCAGGGAGTCAAGAAAGGGTCTCTGGCCGAGGTTGATAACACTACTACTACTTTACTTTGTGCTAGTCTGCACTCTTCTAATGCTACAAGACCGCTGAAGATGCTGAAGATGCTAGTCTTCAATAGGACTAGGCTCTGTCTCTATTATGGCATTCTGTAGTTCAGTCTACAGATACAACCTATTTCTTTGATACCAATGCATATGTAGTGTAGACCCTTGCTTGCGAGTACTTTGGATGAGTACTCACGGTTACTTTGCTACCCTCTTTTCCCCCTTCGTTCTTCTTTCCGGTTGTTGCAATCAGATGGTGGATCCTAGGAGCCATATGCCACCCAGTCGACTACTACTACTACCTGATGGATCCTACTACTATGTGGAGGCCGCCGAAGACCAGGAGTAGTTAGGAGGTCCCAGGCAGGAGGCCTTTCCTTTTCGATCGTTGTTGCTTTTGTGCTAGCCTTCTTAAGGCAAACTTGTCTAACTTATGTCTATACTCAGATATTGTTGCTTCTACTGACTCTTGTGTATTCGAGCTTGTGTATTCGAGCCCTCGAGGCCCCTGGCTTGTAATATAAAGCTTGTATTATTTTAATTTGTGTCTAGAGTTGTATTGTGATATCTTCCCGTGAGACCTTGATCTTGATCGTACACATTTGCGAGTATGATTAGTGTACAATTGAATCGAGGGCGTCACAAGTTGGTATCAGAGCCGACTGCCTGTAGGAATCCCCCTTCCAAACACCTTGGCCAAAGTTGAGTCTAGTCACTGAAAAACTTTTACTAGCATCGTTGTGTGTCTTACAGGCCCACATCGCCATTGGGTGGTATTAGGATCTTTTACTCCTTGTCTATACTCTGGGACTCTGATCTCTCTCCTATTCGGGTTAAATGATTTTCTAACTCTAATTCTAGGTTCTCGTAAATACTTTCTCCCAGAGAGCCCCTCGGCCCAAATGATCGCTTGCTTCAAACAGAAGATTCCGAAGACACTCTATGATGTTCTCTCGAGACTATGTGCCATCGCTTTTTCCATTCCCTGCCACCGATGTATCCTTATGGATAACTAACTACATTTGTCATTCATACATTCATCCTCAGTTGATCTTGTTATTACAAGATACACCGAAATTCTCTCTATTGTTCCGAGATTACTTTGTGCCTACTGCCTTGAAGTTCTTTGCCACCTGAATACCCCTATGGATAATTTATCACACTTATCACTACTAGGAAAAGGGCTATAGATGGAAATGACAATAATGGCGCACCAGACATGTGGTGCGCCATTAGTATGTACTAATGGAGCACCAGTTGGTGATGCGCCATTAGTGTGGAAGACACTAATGGCGCACCAGAAAATAGGTGCGCCACTAGTGATAATTTTTTTTTACATACATACTAATGGCGCATCCTACCGAAGTGCGCCATTACTAGTTCTAACTAGTAATGGCGCACCAGACATGGAGTGCGCCAGTACTGAATTTTTTTTATTCTTTTTTTTGCAAAACTACTAATGGCGCACCTTGTAAAAGTGCGCCATTAGTATATATATATATATATATATATATATATATATATATATATATTTTTACTTTTCTGTGAAACTACTAATGGCGCACCACCTGCAGGTGCGCCATTAGTAACCAGGGTTACTAATGGCGCATTTGCAGGTGGTGCGCCATTAGTAACCTGGGACCCCAACAAGATATTTTGGACAGCCCCACACCTACCCACTCACTTTCCCCACTTCATTCCCTCCACCTCCTTCTCCAAGCTTTCGGCTGCCTCCTCCTCCTCACCTCATTTCCACCATAGATTCATCAAAATTAAGTGGTGAAATTACCTTTTTTTGATAGGTAAGTAAGGGGAAAGCTATCTTCATGATGTAGATCTACTTTTTTCTCCCTAGCTCGCTCCAACAACGTGCACATGCACTTTTTGTGGCCTAGCTAGATCTATGTATATTTGTGGTGTTGCATGTGTTTGTGGTGTTGCATATATGTTTGTGTTTGCAGGTGTACCGGTATTTGAAATGCGATAGTTGCCAATATTTTGCCGGAATGTTGATTCATTTCCGTTTTAGCGAGAATTTTGGCACTATGCATTCTTTTTGGTCCTATTTTTAGGGAAGGTCATGCCAAATTTTTTCTTGGTTCTAAAATATCATTTTGCTCTACCCCGCAGGCGACCATGGTCTGCACGATGACGGAAGGCATCGTGAATAGGTTTTTGAGCTCCGCGAAGGCCGAGATGCTTCAAAAGAATGAGACGGAGATAAGATGTCCGTGTCGAAGATGCAAGCTGAAGAGCCTTATTGCGGACCCGGATTTCGGGCAGGTGCGGGACCACCTGCTCTTGCGTGGTTTCATGGATGGCTATCGGTGGCAAGGTGATGAAGATGACTATGAAGTCGTCCATGGGGGTCGGGCAAGAAATGAGGAAGGGCAACAAGACAAGTACCACCGCGGCGAGGGCGGGCGAGAAGACGAAGAATCTCCAGGACATGATCATGACGGTGATGCTGTACACAGTCATCATGTAGAAGATGTCGTACATGATGATGAGGAATATCAAGACGAAGGGCATGATCATGAAGATGAAGATGCCGGAGCAGACGACGATGGAGGCTGGGTGCAGGACCCTCATATTCAAGAGCTGCTTCTCAAGCAGACGGATAACGCAAGAGCTGCCGCCCGAGAGAATACCAAGCTGGATCAACTGGAAATAAACGCGGTTACTCCATTGTATGAAGGATGCAGGCCCGAGGATACCCGCCTGAAAGTAACGCTCATGGCTCTGGAGATGAAGGTAAAACACAAAATGACCGACGCATGCTCCGACGAGAACATGTCATTCTGGCATGAACATCTTCCCAAGGGGAACAAGTGCCCGACCAGTTTCGAGCAGGCGAAGAAAATCGTGTGTCCTCTGGATTTACTGCACATGAAATACCATGTGTGCATGAACAATTGCATCATTTATCGGGACGAGCACACAGAGTCTACCATATGTCCGGTGTGCAGCGTCACTCGATACAAGAAGAGGAAGAAAGCTCCTCGAAAATCGGTGTGGTACTTTCCGATCACTCCTTGTCTGCAGCGATATTTCGCGGACCCTAAGGTAGCAAAGCTCCTGCGTTGGCATGCGGATAGGGAGGATAAGAAGCGGGAAGATGACGGAAATGATCCGAAGATAAATAAAAAAGACAAGATGCTGAGTCACCCTAAGGATGCGAGCCAGTGGCAAGCGTTGAACTTCGAATACCCAGAATTTGGGAAGGATCCAAGGAACATCGTGCTGGGAGCGAGCACCGATGGAGTCAATCCGTTTGGCAGCGAGAGAAGCACACATAGCACGTGGCCTGTGTTTGTGTGGATGTACAACCTTCCCCCCTGGTTGTGCATGAAGAGGAAGTACATTCACATGAGTATGCTAATTGAAGGGCCGAAACAACTAGGGAACGACATCAATCTGTATCTGGGGCTGCTAAAAGAGGAGCTAGACACACTGTGGAAAACGCCAGCCAATACGTGGGACGCCGCAGAGAAAGAATATTTCCCTATGAGAGCCGCACTGCTCACAATGGTGCACGACTATCTCGGTTACAGATATCTTGCGGGGCAGGTAGTCCACGGATTTTCTGGATGCGTAAGGTGCATGGATGACACAATGTATCGCCAGCTAGATAGTGATCCCGGATCTTCAAAAACCATGTTCATGGGACATCGAAGGTGGCTTCGCGACGATGACCGGTGGAGGAAATGCAAGGATCTGTTCGATGGTGAAACCGAACCCCGAAAACGCCCGCGTACGAGGAGCGGCGAGGAAATAGACGAGCTGTTGAAAAATTGGAAAGATTGCCCACTGCCGGGAAAGAAGCAAAAGGCGCCAGAGCCGGGAAAGAAGCGAAAGGCGCCAGAGCCGCTGCTGAAGGTATGGAAAACGAGGTCTGTTTTCTGGGACTTGCCGTACTAGAAGATCCACTGTGTGCCTCACAGCCTTGATGCCATGCATATCACGAAGAACGTGTGCGAGAGTCTGCTTGGTACCCTGCTCAACATGCCAGAGAGGACCAAAGATGGGCCGAAAGCAAGGGCAGACTTGAAATCAGTGGGCATCAGGTAGGAGCTTCACGCTAATGATGATGATGATGATGATGATGAGGCGAAGCAGGACACAGAAACTCGTCGCAAAGGCAAAAAGGCCATGAAGACCGGAAGTGACTACCCTCCCGCGTGCTTCACTCTAAGTCAGGAGGAGATCGAGCAGTTTTTCACCTGCCTCGTAGGAGTAAAACTTCCTTACGGTTATGCGGGGAAGATAAGCAGATACCTAGACCCAGCGAAGCAGAAGTTCAGCGGGATGAAGTCTCACGACTGTCACGTGCTGATGATGTAGATACTTCCAGTTGCAATCTGTGGGATCATGGACGCGCACGTCCGTGAAACGCTATTTGGCCTATGCAACTTTTTCGACGTCATCTCTCGCAAGTCAATTGGTGTGAGGCAACTCAGAAGGCTACAGGAAGAGATCGTGGTGATACTAGGCGAGCTTGAGATGTACTTCCCGCCCGCATTCTTCGACGTTATGGTGCATCTGCTGGTCCATATCGTGGAGGATATCATCAAACTCGGGCCGACGTTCCTGCACAGCATGATGCCGTTCGAAAGGATGAATGGTGTCATCAAAGGATACGTTCGCAACATGTCACGTCCAGAGGGAAGTATAGCCAGGGGCTTTCTGACCGAAGAGTGCATCTCCTACTGCACGAATTATCTAGGCATCGAGAACCCCGTTGGTGTGCCCGTCAACAGGCACCTCGGTAGGCTCGCTGGACGGGGTCACCGTGAGGGTCGCTGCGAAATGCATGTCGACTTCGAGGGTCGACTCGCCGACTTTGAAAGAGCAAACCTAGTCACGCTACAACACATAGACGTGGTCGATCCTTTGGTGGTAGAGCACAAAACCTTTATTGAGAAGACGTACAATGACCGAGGCCAACAGAGGACGGACGGAGATATAATCAAAGAGCACAACTCATGTTTCACGTGTTGGTTCAAGCAGAAGCTTCTATCGTACCCTTTACATGAGGATTCTTCCGCGGAAGAACAACTCATATTCGCCTTGTCACAGGGCGCCGAGCACAACCTGATGACCTATGAGGCATACGATATCAACGGCTACACATTCTACACCGAGGACAAGGACATGAAGAGCGATGGTTATCAGAACTCTGGGGTAACGATGGAATCCTACACCGGTAATGACAAGGACAGACACTACGGAAGGATCGAGGAGATCTGGGAGCTGAGCTACGCTAGAGAGAAGGTCCCGATGTTCCGTGTCAGATGGGCCAAGAGCGTCCTAAAAGAAGACCGGTATTTCACCACCATGGTTATACCCAAAGCCAAATCCAAGACCGCGGGCGCAAACGTCACCGCAAAAAATGAGCCATGGGCACTGGCTTCCCAAGTGGACCAATGCTTCTTCATTACCGACCCGTCAAAGCCCAGTCATGTTGTCGTGAGGAGAGGCAAAAGGAAGATCATCGGAATGGATGGAGTAGCCAATGAGCAAGACTTCGACAAGTACGGCGACCCGAAGATCGAACATGACGACGACGATGAAGTAGCAGCACACACCACAAGAAGAAGCAGGACCACCCTACCTAAAGGACGTCCGTTCCACAGAAGAACTCCATTTGTGAAAAAGAAGGGCAAGAAGATTGTGAACAGATAGCTAGCTAAGATCGATTGTATTTAAATCGTAGTCTTCATTTCTTGAATGTATTTCATGGGAACTTTTTGATATCATGAATATTTTTAAATTTCACGGGCACTTTTTGAATTCATGAGGACACTCGATCTCGATCCCCCTCCACCGCCGCCGACGAGCACCCAGCCCCCCGCACCCTCCCCCGCTCCACCGCCGCCGATGACCCACCACTCCCCCGGCCCGCTCCACCGCCGCCGCCGACACCCCGCACCCTCCCCCACTTTTTGATGATATTTTTAAATAACAAATTTGATGATATTTTCAAATAACAAATTTGATGATATTTAAAAAAATGATGATATTTGATGATATCTTCTATTCTAGTCCTCATGAAAATAACAAATTTGATAAAAAAACAAATTATTAGATGCAACAAGAAATAATGAAAAAAAGAAGTTACTAATGGCGCACCAGAGGAGGGTGCGCCATTGCTATCAGAAAAAAAAAGTTACTAATGGCGCACCAGAGGGGGGTGTGCCATTGCTATGAGAAAAAAAACTACTAATGGCGCATGAGAGGAGGGTGCGCCATTACTAACATTCCCCCCTCTAGCTGGATACCCCTTCGCTCGATCCCCCTTCCCTCTCCCTCGCCAGATCCCCCTTCCCTACCCCGCCACACCCGCTCCGACGACCCCCGGCCCGCTCCGACGACCCCCGCGCCCGCTCCACACCCGCTCCGGCTCCCCCGCGCCCGTTCCGACGACCCCCGTGCCCGCTCCACACCCTAGCACCTCCCCCCTTCCCCTCCCCTCGCGCTTCTTCACCCGACTAGGTCGTCCCCGTCACCACATCGTCCCCGTGGCCACCATCGTCCCCGCACCCCACCAAGGAGTCCAGGAGCTCTGCAGTGTTATTCTACGTCATCTACGGCCAGCCATTCGAGCTCGACGACTCTGCATCATGCGGATCGAGGTCTTCTTCCACCTCCGGCCACCGCGGCCTCACCGTCGATCCACGTCACCTCGTCAACCCTGGCCCCGCACGAGCTCGCCATCATCTTCCTCTCGGTGAGCTGCACCGGTTCCCCTCCCCCCCCTTTGATTTCGTCTTCCTCTCTGTCAGTGTAGCTAGCTATTATCCAAGTCGCCACAGGGCGGCCTTGTTTGTTTAGGAGCATATTTATACTTCTTCTGGAAAAGAAACCTGAACAAAAATGATCTGTGCTTAATAGCAAAATTATATATGGCAGTTGGTTAAAACTCAATTTCATGACACATTCCAGGAGATTTGTTTGCTTTTGTGTGAAACATACTAGTATGTAACTATGTGCTCATGTTAATTGCTTAGTTTATGAAAGGGTAATTATGTAACAAAGTAACTGTGGCACACATAGGTAAACAGGAAATAGCATCATACTTGAGCTAGTAAAATTTGAGAAAACTCCTAGGACATCAATGACACAAAACCACAACTGCAGCAAGCAAAGACATATCTGGTGCCTCATAACAGCTAGCAACTCATATCTGTCTTTATTATTCTGCAAATTCAGTTTATACATTCCTTTGTTTCCAGACAAATGATTTGAAGCGATGATGATCCCAATGGCATATTATTAGTGGCTATTTGGCTATCAGAAAAGCAAGAGACACTAAGAACGATCTGCATATTGTTTGCTGAGTTTTGGAGAACATACTGTATTCACTCTAAGAAATAATTATGGAAACATCACTCATATTTTTCATGGCCTGGCAAGCATGTAGGAGTTCTCACTTGTTTTAAAAAAACCGCATATAGCTCTCACTTAATCCAGTAGCTCCATGGAACTGTTAGGCATTTGTTCGTTATTGGTTGCAATTTTTTGGTCTGTGAGTGGACATAACAGTACACTGCGTTGTCCATGTAGTGAGATGAAGATGTTTGGTCAGAGAACAAGGCTATAGTGATCAATGCACATGACACATGTATCATGTATCAGTAGAGTAATTTGTACAGTCACACCAACTGCTTCACTAAATGAACACATGCTTTGCTTCTGTGTTCCTGCTGCTTAACTAATTGAACACCTGTTGTTGCTACTGTGGGACAATGTTCCTTCTTTTCTTCCTGATGTTGCTATTTCCATTGAAGTACTCACATGTGTTCTAGATGAGCTGCTGCTAGTTAGTTCCCCTTAGACTACATTGTAGATTGCATAGCATAACTCCAGAATTTTGTCATTGCACACCTACTGCTAGTTAGTTCTGTAGATACTTAAAACACATATCACTTGTCAGGTTTTGTTCGGTATATTAAATCCTATGAAATTATCAAAGTGGGTTGTACTATGTTGGACAGAATTTTATGTTTGGACTTGGGTGAATGTAACCAGACTTATACTGTCAGATTTTTTCATAGTTGATGGTGTGAGGACTTATAATGTGATAAAGTATATATGGTGTGAGGACTTATAATTTTTGTTGGGTGACCTATTAGATCTGGAATGGAAGCTCACATGAGTTGAGCTGATTTTTGTACATATGCAAGTAGAGGACCATATGGTCTGTGGCCTTTTCATCCATATGAAAGTAGAGGCACATTGTGGTGCTGAATTTTCTGCTCTGATTGTTGCTCAAGGAAATTTAGCAAAAAAATGGGGTCCTGCGAGACGCCGCTGCTGCTTGAGGCCCTTGAGAGGCCCTTCGTGTCGTGATGATTTTGCAGGTACCCCGAGAGGCCCTTGAGTTTGCCAGAATGTCGATTAACTTCCGTTCCGGCAAATTCGGGTACTCCATATGTCCTATTTTCAGCAAAGGTCATGCTGAAATTTTCCGTGAATTTTAGCATGACTTGGCTAAAAATCGGACATATGAGGTACTTGCTACTAATGCATGGGCCGGGGTATCTTAGTACTTAATTAAGTAGGATCAACTGCCCCTTTATTCTTGCTGCATTAAACCATAGGTGGCAATAGAGCCAAGTGATTAGGCCCAACTTAGAAATTCTCCTCAGCATCGATAAACCCTAGATGATAAACCCAACATAGGTGGCAATAGAGCCAACTGATTAGTGCCAAGTGATTAGGCCCAACCTAGGGTGCCTCGGCATCGATAAACCCTAAATGATGAAAACTTAGCATTTAGGGTGCCTCGGCGTCGACAAACCCTAAATGATGAAACCTTGGCTTTTAGGGTGCCTCGGTGTCGATGAGAACCTAAATGATGTACGCTTAGGCTTTTAGGGTGCCTTGGCGTCGACAAACCCAAAATGATAAAAGCTTAGCTTTTAGGATGCCTCGGTGTCGACAAACCCTAAATGATGAGACCATGATATTGTTCCTTGACAATAACCAACTTTTTGACCAAACTTTTTTCCTATTTAGAGCGAAACATGGCCCACAACGATGAGGCCGGCGGTTCGGGCGGCAAGCAATTCTGGGAGCTGTCCCAGGAGTTGGAGGAAGAACCTCACCGCTATGAGGACGCCGTGGAAGACACCGATCCTGACTACACAACCCCTAGTGGCGTCGGGGATGACACCACTGATGATGGCGCCGTGGATGCCACCACTGATGATGGCGGCGCACGCACAGATGGCAGCCAACCGAAGAGGCAACGGAAGGACCGGCGCCCGAACGTGCTCTGCACCGTTAGGGAGGAATTTACTGAAGTGAACTCCGACGGGCATCCGACGGCGCCCAAACACGTAGTCAAGGGGTACTCGATTCAGCTCGGGTGCATTCTCCGGAGCACCGCCTCTATCAACACCGAGAACCTAAGGCATAAGGACCGAGGGAATTTGCGCAGCCTCCTCTTCACGAGGCTGCACGAACGATACAAGTTCCCCGCTGAGTTCGCAAACACATGCCTCTCGCGTAATAAAGTGAACGGTGCCGCCCTCACGACGATGAGCACGGCCCTGTCTACTTGGAAAAGCACGGTGAAGGCAATGATTGACAAAGGTGATAGTTATGAGAAGATCAAGGAGAAATATCCTTTGATGAGCAAAGATGACTACAAGGAGTTCAAGATCAAGTGCGAGAGCCCCGCAACCTCCGAATCAAGTCAGTGGGGGAAAGAAATGCGGTAGTTGAACGGGTCAACCAACTCGGTCCCGGCGGTTACAGAGTGGCGAAGCCTGTATGGGATAAGGAGGACGCGGAGCGTGCCGAGCAAGGCCTACCGCCCCGCTTCGAGAAATACAGTGACAAGCAGACCAGGAACTTTCTCAGGGCCCGGTACAAGGAGGTCCCGGTAACAAAGGAGCTTACCACGGATCCGAAGACCAAGGAGCTTGAGCTTGTTCTGGTAAGGAATACACCCCCGCGTAATTAGCTCCATATGGTTGCATTCTAATTAATCCCCAATATTTCTAAATGGTTCACGTTCCTTCCGCGGGACAAAGAAAGCAGTAGCGCGGGGTCATCTCAGAGCTCCCCTTTCGACACCCCTTTGAATAGGGCATTGAACATAATGAAAAACAGGGATAAGCTCAATAAGCCGATGTCAGCTGGTCGTGTGGCCGGCAAAGGCTTGTCCACAAAATGTTCGTCATACTGTGGCGTTGGTGGGCGAAAGGAGAAAAACACCAGCTCGGAAAGCTACTCGCGCGAGGTTGAAGCACTCAAGGCGCAAGTGGCGCGGATTCTGGAGATGGTCCAAGAGCAAGTGCAACAACAACTGGGATTGACGCTTACCGGCATTATGCCTACCTTGATTCATGGGATAACGACGTGGATTGCGGGTGGCCAATAGGGGCCGCCCCCGATTCCCTACTTCACGGCCAGCAACTCACACAACGCGCAAGCGGCGCCATTGGTGTCTCCGGTGGCGGTATTGGTCGGCGGCGCCATTGGTGTCTCCGGCGGCGGCGGTATTGGTGTCTCCGATGCCGGCATTGGAGCTTAATGCACCCGGGTGTACGCCGGCCGGCACCTCGCCAGCAAGCGGCCCCTCCGTCAATTGCACGCCCGCCGTTGGCGGTGCCTCGACATTAGCCGAGCTCGACGGCATCACGGTAACTAAGCCTCTCGGCCGAGGACTTCATCTCCTTGCCTTTGACTGGGCATCCCTGACGCCCTACATGTTTTTGCAGGGCGCCGCCAACGTTCCTTGCACTCTCCTGCACTTCGTGGGCAGCGAGTTGGTCGATGTCGCCAAGGGCAGAATCGTTCAACCGGGTAACCCCGTGTTCCACGGTAATCCAATGCGACCCACATTGTATAGGGTTGAAGTGGTTCGGGTGCTGCCAGGCTGCGATGAGCTGTTACCTCCGATTCGACCCGCTGGGGCCAACGAAGAAGATGAGATGACCCTCAGCGCCTGCGTAAGCTAGCCCCTGCTTTGGCCGAAGAGCCAGATTCGTTTGGGGGCGGGGGACACCACCCCACAGACAAGACTGCCAGTCGTGCCGGCGCCAAGCCATGGCAAGAACGCCGCAACGCTACCGGACATGCCGGACATCCCTATGGCGCAGGATCCGGACATGCATATGGCAAAGGATCCGGACGACGACAATGACGATGGTACATTTACCAACGTCGATGAGTACTTTGCCGAACATGGGTACGGTGACGAGTTCTGCGGGCCTCCTTCTCAAGAACCCAAATAAGACGACCGCGATCTAGATGGTACGGCGGAGAAACCCAATTGCAACAGGCATCATCTGGCATTCAGTTCTTAGGAGACGCGTCCAGCTGCCGCCTTCACCAAGCCTCAGATAGCGGAGGTGCCAAATATTATCAGCCCCAACACGCTCAAGAAGGCGGTCTGTGTGCAGAACTCGGTCCCATTACAGCAGATCAAGAAGAAGGGCCAGAAACGGCCGACTAAAAAGGCCGCCGGTGCCAGCCAGCCGGCACCGAGTACGATCCATGCTCAGGACGGGCCACCTTCATCTGAGGATATCTCGAGGAGGGTGCATGTGGCGGGTAGGGCGATGCTACCGACAAATATGCTCAGTGCTGCAACCGGTGCTATGCGAAGTCTGCATGACAGTGTTCTTTCTTTGGAGAAGCGGCGTCTCAGAGAGAATGATGTGGCATACCCGGTTTTCGTGGCCAAGGTGCCAGAGGGCAAGGGCTTTGTGGATGGCGCCATCGGGGGTACGATCGTCCTATGGTTTGATGACATCTTTGCTATGTTCAACCTTCATCCGCTGCACTACACCTTCGTTCGGCTGTTTTCGCTGAGTATGGAGATGCGGATCATTAGAGACAATACCCAGGACATCGTGATCGTCGACCCCTTCTACATGCGTGCTAAGCTCTTGAGCAGCGCTGGGGACCGCCAAGTCGCGAGGTCACACCTCGAAAACGTCATTCTGGCAAACCCAGATAAGGATAACTTCCTTGTGCCTTACTTTCCCGAGTAAGTCATCCCTTAACCGCCCCGTAACATATGATTTCTTAGATTTCGATCGTTCTTTTTTTTTCTAACATTCCGTGTTCTGTGCAGTGACACACATTGCACACTCATCCTCTTAAGCCCGAAATATTCCATGGCCACGTATTTCGACCCGAACCGTAACTCCAAGATAGACTACACAAATATCAAGAAAGTTCTTGATGATGTTCTCCCTGGCTACACCAAATCTGGAGGCACCTTCATCAGGGCAGTTCGTAAGTACGGCAAGCACGTGTTCGCCCACAATACGACGTTCTGCTGTGTCAAGCAGCCGCCTGGCGGTCAGAAGGATGCCTACTACGCCCTCCATCACATGCGGGCGATCGTAAGGGACCATCATCACCTTCTACTACCAAATAATCTCAAAGATTGGACCGCGAGCTTGTCGGCAATCCAGGACGCGGACATCAGACAAGAATTCTTTCGCATCCAGTCAGAGTTTGCGAACATCATCCATCAAGATGTCCTTCATACCTCGAGGCAGTTCTTCCTCAGATATCAACCGTCCAACATTGAGATAGACGGAATGCTACAAATGCAGGCTGACAACGCCCGCGATTTCATGACCATCACGACAGACGGCGGCTTCATCCACGCTCCTGTCCATGAGTCGAGTCGAAAGTAGTGATGTGTAGTTCTGAAACATTGATTGGCTCATGTTGTAATTAAACTTTAATGAATTGTATGTCTCTTTGGTTTGGACAGTCGTTCAACTTAGATGTAATCGATGCTATTTATTAGTAGGACCATGAATCGTGCTATTAATGTCTTGCTTTTCTCTTCCGATCCTTTTGTTGCATACTTATATATTGCTTATGTATGTATTGTCTGTTGTTTGGCTTGTGCATAGAGATGCCGTCGTATGTCGTGTACAAGGTTAAGGTTCCCGCAGTCTACGAAGAATGGGAGGAGTGTCGGAGACAGGTTCACCGTTTTAGCGGTAACAGTTACAAAGGGTACACCACTAGGGCGGAGGCCGAATCTAGATACGCCCGCTATCTAGCGGGAGAGAGGAGGGAGCGTTGGAGGAACCGGATGAAGACCAGTTTGATCGCGATGACGCTCATCGTGATGACCGCAGCTCTCTTCTTTTTGATGCTAGTTTAGATGATTCATATCAACTTGTAATGTGAAGACAAACTCGATACGCATGGTCTCGAGACTTGTAATGTTTTATCTTTGTTCGATCTTTTGAATTCGGAGACTAATATGATGAATTGTATTCGGAGACTAATCTTCTATTGTATTCGATGAATCTGCTGTTGCTGTGTGCTACTGTCTATATTCTGTCAAATAATATATTTTGTAACCTGTGCAAAAATTAGAAAAGTAAAAAAACCAAATATTCATACTAATGGCGCATCACCACAAGGTGCGCCATTAGTATGCCAAAGGATACTAATGGCGCATCAAGACAGAGTGCGCCATTAGTATGCCAAAGGATACTAATGGCGCATCAAGACAGAGTGCGCCATTAGTATGCCAAGTATACTAATGGCGCATCTATCCGCAGTGCGCCATTAGTGTGCCAAAGCACATGGTTAAATATGGCCCCTGGGAGGCACACTAATGGCGCATGGTGTTATATACTAATGGCGCACTGGATGATGCGCCATTAGTAAAAATTACTAGTGGCGTGCTACTAATGGTGCACCAGTGATGCGCCATTAGTAGGCAAAACCGGTGCGCCATTAGTAGGCCTTTTCCTAGTAGTGTATCGAGTATTCGCTCATTCCCAGATGATTCATGTATTTCACAAAAGTCTACGAAATACCATTCGGTCTTCCAAAAATCCTGAGCAGCCTATTGCTCATGAAATTCTTGCTTGTTTGCGTTATGGTTAATGCCATAAATCTCGTAATCTTATTAGCACCCCTTGTCATTTTCATTTTGAGTCTGTTGATTCAATATGTTGTGAATGCTCGCAATCCTCAATCAGATTGTAGAACTCATCCTGCTGGCTCGGACGTCATTTTAAACATGAGCTGGATCTCGACCAATCAAATTGCCATCGATTGTACCCCTAAGGCTATTCAACTTATCCATCCCTAATCAGAGCATTGCTTATGATCCCTTGTCTTGGAATTCATAATTCCTTTGCATTTGAGCTTTGAGTTAGTAAGTTGTTTCTATAATCTGATCTCCTTGCATTGTTTCTTCTTCTGACTGTGTGTCGATGCTCACATCAGCTCTGTTATGGACTGTCAAATCCTTTGTTGAATTATCATCCGATAGTGTCCTTTGTATACAAAAACCTCGAGAAGTTCTTTCACTAGGACTGGGCTCTCCCTCTATTCTGGCATTCTGTAGTTCAGTCCACAGATACAACCTATTTCATTGATACCGATGCATATGTAGTGTAGACCCTTGCTTGCGAGTACTTTGGATGAGTACTCACGGTTGCTTTGGTACCCTCTTTTCCCCCTTCTTTCTTCTTTCTGGTTGTTGCAACCAGATGGTGGATCCTAGGAGCCAGATGCCACCCAGTCGACTACTACTACTACCCGATGTATCCTACTACTACGTGGAAGTCGCCGAAGACCAGGAGTAGTTAGGAGATCCCAGGTAGGAGGCCTTGCCTTTTCAATCGTTGTTGCTTTTGTGCTAGCCTTCTTAAGGCAAACTTGTCTAAGTTATGTCTGTACTCAGATATTGTTGCTTCCGCTGACTCTTGTGTATTCGAGCTTGTGTATTCGAGACCTCGAGGCCCCAGGCTTGTAATATAAAGCTTGTATTATTTTAGTTTGTGTCTAGAGTTGTGTTGTGATATCTTCCCGTG
This sequence comes from Triticum urartu, assembly GCF_003073215.2. Classification (NCBI taxonomy): domain Eukaryota; kingdom Viridiplantae; phylum Streptophyta; class Magnoliopsida; order Poales; family Poaceae; genus Triticum; species Triticum urartu. Next base: position 581,149,106 of record NC_053028.1, read on the forward strand.
AGTCCTTGATCTTGATCATACACATTTGCGTGTATGATTAGTGTATGATTGAATCGAGGGCGTCACAAGTTTGGCATCGGGAGAGTTTCCTTTGATATGCCACAAAGTACACCTCAGAATGTGATAGACTATGTGGGGCAGGTATTCGAGGTCCTTGACAAAGAATTCCTTGGGATATTCAGCGTCGCTTGGCAATGGCTTCATCACGCTAAGAATCTGACTCATATTTGGCTCAGGCTTCTGAAAGATGCTCTACAATTCATTCTCATACATCAGACAACCTAGTTCAAAGAGATCACCAGGAGTGGGTAGGGAAGTTAGCTTCATGATATCCTGAGCTTTGGCTTCGTGATGGACATCGCCTGTCATCCACTCAAGGATCCATGTCTTCGGATCCCTGTTGTAGCCTCTGATGTGTAGCGTTGCATAGAACTGCAGCAGAAGCTCTTCATTCCAGTGCTCTTTATCTGTGACGAATGGGAGCAGCCCAACTTCTCTGAAGCAATCAAGAGCCTCTTCAAGGCATGGCAGCCAAGCAATGGCATCGCAATCAAGATGCTTATGAGGAAAAATTCTATCTTGATCGTATAGAATGCCAGTCACGACGTTGTAAAACGACGGCCAGTGAATTGTAATACGACTCACTATAGGGCGAATTCGAGCTCGGTACCCGGGGATCCTCTAGAGTCGACCTGCAGGCATGCAAGCTTAGCACATTGAAGGAGCCTTGGGTAGCTGCAGCACTGGGAAGCCTTGGCAATCTGGGCTTCGGCTTCTGTGTTTGAGGCCTCTGCTCTACATGATAGTCATATTGTGGTCCTGGAGTAGTGGGAGGACTCAGAATAGGCCACCTTATAGTAACAAGCTCTACACCACGGTTGTAAGCATATTCCATAGTGTGAGGCACTTGTGGAGGAACGCCTACAACAAAAGTGGTTGGCTGTGCATTTTCTTCTGTGGCAGCATTGACTTCAGGCTCCACATTGTCTTCAGCCATGACAACGTCATTGGCTTTAGTAGTGATGGTGGTGGCAGCCTCATTGGCTTCAAATTCAATAGCTTCATGAACAGGGGGTTCCGGCACAATCTCTTCATCTTGCACAACTGGATCACTGGCAGGAGGAATAACTTCTCGGTCCTCTTCTCTTTCTTCATCGACTGATGCAGCTGGAATGTCTTCAGCAGTTTTTTCTTCAGATTCACTTGCAGTCACTGAGGGGATGGCTTCAGGAAACACTTGACGTGCAACTGAGCTTGTGTGTTGCACATCCTCCTCAAGAATGCTGGACATGGAGACCTGGGGCCTAGGGCCTCTGCGAAGCCTTCGAAAAGAGGGCGATGACTGTGGTGGAGGGGTGGTCTTCTCCATGTCTTCAGGTGTTGCTTGTGGGGTCTCAAGCACCGGAGTGGTGACATGAGCTGGTGGAGTGTGGGGAATCACTTCATGCAGAAATCTATGTCTCGTCAGGCCACATCCACCCTTAAATCACCCACTACACCTTGCACGATTGTCATTTCCTGCAACGTTTGTCCGCCTGTAGTATAGATACGACAAGCCGCCTCATTCTCTGAAACAACGTGAGACAAAGCATCACCAAGGTAGTCAACAATCCTCAAGGAAGAGGTCGCTCCCCCACTGTATGACTGCAACCTTCTGCTCAATTCACCAACGTAGTTAGAGAGGATGACTCACATGTGCCACAACCAACACCGGAGAAGAGCGAAGACGCGACCGACCAAACCAATCGGCCAGCGCCGCTGAAACGAAGGCCCACACCGCAACCAAACATCACGCGCGGCGGACAAAGCAACCAATGCCGGCGAACTAAGCCTCATGAATACACCCCCTCTTTCAGCCCGTCCCGAACACCACATATCCATCAAATCCTGGAGCCCCTGCCCCTACCCCTCACCCAAAAGCAGTAACCACGACAAGGAAGACGTGGCCGCCGTTGCCTACTAATATACATGAACACTTTTCTTAAAACTACACAAACATTTTAAAATGCACAAACAAAATTTTAAAATTACATAGCATTTTTCGAAGGCAAAGCACATTTTAAATGCCCCCAAAAAATTAAAACATGTTAATACTTTACGTGAGTAACTAACTACATGTATTAATTAGATTTGGAGTGTAACATGAGTGATAAAGTTATATGTACGCGCTCAAGTTAATTTTCTCCTGATATATATAATGAACGGGAGGAGATATATTCTCAAAGATTTATCCATGTAGTTGTTTTTAGGTTGAGCTGAAAATGACGCCTCAGAAACTCAAGAAGGTCGAATCGCGCATATATTTATCAACTCTTCGTAGGGAGCCCACTAGCGTGTCACTTGGCCCATAACTCTGATAGGCAGCGAGAGGTTTACCCAGGCCACGTAGAAGCAGAAAGCAGAAAGCAGAAAGCCAACTCGTGCATCGTGTGGCCCATGATTCAGTCGGACAGCTTTGCGACAGGAGCGAACCACAACTGCAGTTGAGCTCATAGGGATTGTAGAACTAAATCATAACACACATGGGTGAGCCATAGTTCGGAGGCTCGGAGCAACAAAATAAACCTACCTAATATGCTTCTGATCGATGATGGTCATCCCTCACTTCTTTGATTTTCTTAAGCAACAACTCTCTCTGAACTTATTTAGAACTGAAATACAGTACATAGAATGAGAAAATCAAAACAGTCAACTGCAGGGAGAACCAAAAGAAGGGAGAAATGAACTGCAGCCTACAGCTCACCTAACATGTGAAAAAATCAGTGAAACTAATTGAATCAGCCACATATTTTGGTTAGTACAAAGTTGAGTCATCTATTTTGGAACGAAGGGAGTAACTCAGTAAGTCTCACTGTCTCTCCTCTCAACATCTAGGACACAACACTAATATATAGCAATACTGAACAAGCAGCAACAGCACCCCAAAGCAGCAATATTTATATCTGAATGAATCTCTGTTACTTCCTCTCTTATTCCATAGCCTGCACTGCAGCAGCAACTGCTACAATAGCAAAGCAGTCTGCAGAACTACAATTCGTCATCTCTAATGGTGGTGAGCGTGAGCCATCTTGCTGTCGGCTCGTTCTCCTAAATCACAAGCATATTTCCAGTGTTCATAGTGATGACCTCCTTCAATCTGCATCACCATTACAACATATTAAACATCTGGGTAACTGAGATTAACTACACTTGATACTTATGGTACTAAAGGTGCAATCTTGGCGTGTTTGGCCGCGTGTGCAGCAAATTCTATGAAAATCAATCCTACAAGTATTTGGAATAAAATCTGCAAATTTGTGAGATAATAATATTTTTTTTGTGATTGTGGACATCCCCATGCGGATTGCAGAGTACTTCTACTTGCATCACCATGCAACATATTAAGCTTATGAGTAACTGAGAAGATTAAACGTACTTGATAGTTGATACTGATGTTACTTGTGAGGCCTAATTAAAAAAATCAGAAGGACGTTTGTGTGTGCTCTGCTTGCGCCAAGTGCCTACTAATCCATACTGAACACAAGCCATTTAAAATAGACAAACTTATTCCCTTTAACATGACAATTCAGCTATAATTATTAATTAGTATTTTGAAACATGTATCTTTTTTTCGCGAATACGCAGAGGATGCGTATCTTTCCATTGATAGGGGGGAGAGTTTGTACAACATGGGATTACAAGAGCTAGCTAAGCCATGTACACAAGAAGGCATGGAAGTGAGCCTGGAGCAGAACAGACATGGGGTTGCTCAGCCCCAATGATTAATAGAGCTATCTCTCAGGAATGATGGCAGTCCGGTGGCGTCGGCCTTGGCCCACATGCGTGCTTCGTCTTGAATGGTGTCGGAGAGCCGGGTGATGGAGGGCTGCTCACCGTCGAAGATGCAAGCGTTCCGGTGTTTCCAAAGCCACCACGCCGTGAGGACGATAAGGGAGGCCAAACCCTTTCGCGTGGGAGATGGAGAGCGGTTGCAGGTCGTCTCCCACCAGGTGAAGAAGTCCGCATCGCTGCTTGGGATGTCGGCGGTGGAGCGAACCCAACCAAGCACCTCGTGCCACATTTGGCGGGAGAAGGGGCAGCCCACCAGGATATGTTGCATTGTCTCCTCTTCCTGGTCACAGAATGTGCAGCGGTCCTCGTGCGGGAGGCCATGTCGAGCAAGTCTCTCAGCCATCCAGCATCGGTCTTGTAGGGCCAGCCACATGAAGAATTTTATGCGAAGTGGAGCCCAGGGCTTCCATGTTAGCCGCCAGCGGTGGTCTTGACAAGCGTCGAGGAAAAGCGCTTCGTAACACGAGCTAGCCGAGTAGGTAGCAGAAGGAGTCCAGCGCCATTGGAGGGAGTCAGGGGAGTCGGAGAGGGGGACCTGGCGGACGCAGCGCCATAGGTCGACGTATTGGATGAGAACAGCGGGGCCTAGGGCACCCTGGATGTCTCAGACCCAGGAGCGCTGGAGTAAGCTGTCATGCACCGTACGAGTTTTGCGCCGCCGCCGTGGGACGAGTGCAAGGACGAGCGGGGTGATCTCAGCGACCGAACGACCATTGATCCAGTGGTCACCCCAGAACCTGCAGGTGCGACCATCGCCGAGAGTCCAAGAGGTAGATGCACGGAAGATGGCCGAGACGGCAGGGTCATGGGGGATGTGCAGGTGGCTCCATGGGCGCGATAGGTTGGTGAACTTGAGCCAAAGCCAGCGGGTCCTGAGCACGGTGCCGGTGCGTTGAAGGTCGCGGACACCGAGACCTCCGAGGGAGAGCGAGCGACATACTCTTTGCCAATTGACCAAGCATTGGCCGCCTTTGGGATCGGTGCTCCCGGCCCAGAGAAATCCGTGGATGATCTGGTTGGCTTGTTTTAGGAAGGAGGGTTGAAGGCGATGGCGGTGAGGAAGTGAGTGGGGATGGCGCAAAGGACGTGCCGGACGAGAGCGAGGCGATCTCCTCGGGAGAGCAATGAGGCGCGCCAGGTGGAGAGCTTCCGCTCTAACTTGTGGATGATCGGCATAAGGCTCGTGGTGGAAGGCTGGCGGATGGACAGGGGGAGTCCCAAATATTGGATAGGGAACTGCTTCACCGGGCATTGCATCTCGGCAGCAATGGTTGCTATGTCCTCGTCGTTGCATTGGATGGGAGTGGCCGAACACTTGCTGTAGTTGGTGTGGAGGCCGGAGGCCAACCCAAATACACGAAGAAGCTCTCGAACAGCGGATATGTCGTGGTGGTCCGGGCGGCAGAAGACGACGACGTCCTCGGCGTACAGGGAGATGCTGGAGGCCGCGTGTCTCGTGGTGAGCCGTTGGATGAGGCCAAGCTCAACGGCACAGATGAGCATGGAGTTAAGAACGTCGATGACGATGGTGAAGAGCATCGGAGACACCGGGTCGCCTTGGCGAAGGCCACAGGCATGGTCGATGGGGGGGCCCGGGTGGCCGTTGATCATGACTTGGGTGGAGGCGGTGGATAGAAGGATCGATATCCAATCACGCCAACGTTGGCCGAACCCCAGGTGCTGCAGGGTTTCGAGGAGGAAGGGCCAGGAGACGCTATCGAAGGCCCGCGCAATGTCGAGCTTGAGGAGCATGCGGGGGACCTTGAGGTTGTGGAGCAGGCGTGCCGTCTGCTGGACGAGCAGGAAATTGTCATGAATACACCGGCCGGCGATAAAGGCGCTTTGGTTGGTCGAGACCATGGCCCCAAGCCAAGGAGCGAGTCGGAGAGATAACACCTTCGCAAAGAGCTTTGCAATGAGGTGGATCAGGCTAATGGGGCGGTAGTCCGAAAGGGTGGCGGCGTCCGGGCGCTTGGGTAGAAGAGTGAGGAGCGCTTCATTGAGCTTCTGGAAGCCTCGCCCATTGGCGGCGTATAATTTGTCGAATGCCTCGCAGATGTCATGCTTGATAGTGCCCCAGCAGGCAAGCAGGAACTCGGTCGTGAATCCGTCCGTGTCGGGAGCCTTTCCAGTAGGTAGGCATTTGATGGCCCTCCAAATCTCGCCCTCAGTGAAAGGTGTCTCCAGATCGGTAAGGTCGAAAGTTTCCGTACGCAGGAGGGATTGGTTTAGAGAGAAGGCGCGTTCCTCGGAAGAGCCGAGGACGTTGGCAAAGTAGTTGTATGCGGCTTCGGCCATATGGGCGTGCTCGGAGACGGAGTGGCCATCCACTTGGAGGGAGGAGATGAGGTTTCGCTGCTTCCGTCGCGAGGCCTGTACACTCAGGTAGGACAGCGGGGAGTCGCGGAGCCAGGATAAGCGAGACCGCTGGCGAGAGATGGAGCGATCAAGGGATGCCAGCCCCAAGTAGGCGCCTCTAAGCTTGCGTCTGAGCCACGCCTCGAGGTGAGAAAGCGGGCGAAAGTCTTGCGCGGCATCTAGACGGGCGATCAGCTCGCGCGCGACCTGCAGCTGCATGGAGATACCGCCCACCGTGCGTGCACTCCAGCGTTGTAGATGCCTCGCGGTGGCCTTGAGGCGGGCCACGATGCGCCGGAAGGTGTCCGCGTCCGGGGGGTCGAGTTCCAAGCTTCCGAGACCATGTCGTGGAAGCCCTCTAGCTTCGGCCAAAAGCGCTCGAAATGGAACCTACGTGCCCCCATGGGGCGGGCTGCACAATCAACGGGCAGTGGTCGGATGCCGCGGAGGAGAGGTAGTGTAAGAGACAGTGTGGGTGCGCGACCTCCCAACCGGAAGTACATAAGATTCTGTCGTTGCGCACGAGAGTCGGCGTGTCACGCTCAATAGACCAAGTGTAGCGGCGCCCGTGCAGGTACATGTCGCGGAGCTCCTCGTCGACAATGAAGCGCCGGAATCGGTTCATGATGCGATGGTTCAGATTCGGGGTGTTCTTGTCCGCTGCCGAAGTGATCATGTTGAAGTCACCACCGAGGAGCCAAGGCCCGATGCGTGACTCGCGCACATCATGGAGGTCGGCAAGGAAGTCAAGTTTGGCCTCATCATCTTGGGGACCATACACGCCGGTGAGCCACCAGAGCCCACTACCATCGACAGGGGAAACTAGAGCGGTGACGTGGTGTTCTCCTATCAGCGGGTTGGAGAGGGAGACGTGCGATCTGCGCCAAGAAAGGACGACGCCGCCACGTGTGCCGGAGGCCGGTAGAAAGAACAAGTCCTCAAAGGATGGTCCGAGGGTGTCGAGGATCGTGGAGTCTGATATGTGGGCAAGTTTAGTCTCTTGCAAGCACACAATGGAGGGGGCGGCAGCGGAGATCACGCTGCGGACGGCCGAACGCTTAGCGCCAGCATTTAAGCCACGCACATTCCAAAAGATGATCTTTAGGTTGTGATCCATAAACTGAATTGGAGCGGCGTTGAGAGCACAACAAGCAAGGCGGCTACGCCTCTACGAGGCGAGACATGGTCCGGGAACACGAGGCCGGCGCACGTCCGGGGAGGTCCCAACCGAAGAAATCAGCAAAAGCCTCGACCACGTCCTCCGCCAAAGGCCGCTCGAACAGGTGGGCGTATCTGTGTAGCACCTCGCTTGGGATGGGCGCGTTGTCGTCCTTGATCAGCCCCAAATGACGCAGAAGGACCTGCTTCGCCTTCATCTCGGAGTTGAGGCCCTGGTCAGCTTTGGCGATCCTGAAGCTTCGTTGGGGGGTGAAGTCAGCGGGAAGCTCACGCCGGCGTCGGCCCGGCGGTGCGGCCAAAAGTGGCTGGGGGCGGACGGCAAGCACGTCGACAAACGCAGCCAAGGAGGGGGAGCCGTTGTCTGAAACCGGGGGCGGTGCAACACTTTGTGACAGGGGGCAGTTTGGCGAGCGAGCGGGGGGCGCAGCGTCAGGTGAAGGGCCATGCATGTGCATGCCGTTGGGCTGCGGGCCGTCATTAGCTAACCACGCCTCGCGTGGGTGCACAGGAGCCAACGAATCAGAAGCAGCCGCAGCGGTGGGGTCAGGGGAAAGCGTGGGACAGACCGAAGGCTCAGGAACCCCAGGGAGCGCAGTCGCTGGTTGGTCGACCACCGGATCCAATGCCGTGGCGGTATCTGCAGGGGGCCCATGGGGGTGGTTCGGGGCGAGCGCAGGTGCGGATTGGTCGGGCGTCTGGTCCGAGGCCGGAACGACATCCAAAGCGGGCCCAGGGGGATTCATTCAGGGTGGAAAGGGTAGCAACCTTGTCGGGGCCGTCGGAATCCTCCCGTTGGGGGGGGGGCTCGATCAGCCTGGAGGGCACGGGCTGCGCGGAGACTGCACACGCATCAGGCGACCGGCCATTGTCACGGAGCGGGGGGGATGCCAGAACTGCGGTCGCATTCAAATCCTGGGCGAGCCTAGGTGACGGGTCGAGAACGCGCGGCCACCAATTGGCGACTAATCCTGTCGAGCGGGTGCGTCGCGGTGGGCCAGGGCCAGCACCGAATTAGCTGGCGCGCCCAGGCGTAGACGGGCAGGGACCCGCGCGATGTCAGCGACGGCCCCAGGGTGGGGCCCGAGGATGCCCACCCAAGACCGGCATGGCGGGGGGCCGTGAGCACGGCGGCGACGCCGCCGGCGGCCGCGCCGACTGCCAGATGGGGGAGCAGCACCATCACCGGCCGGGGGAACACGTGACGCTGAGGCCACCGTGGAGGGAGGGGTGGGGAGTCAGGTGCTGATCCAGGGTCACCGGCCGCCGGCGACGACAGGGGTGGGGGCGGCAGGGGGCGGCGGAAGTCGACACATTCTGCGACGTGGATGCGGATCGGGAACCTGGCGAGGCCAAGGGCGAGCCGCTCGGCACGATCAGGGTCGGCCTCAGGCAGCACGGCGTCGTCGTCAGGGGAAGGCTCCTAAGGTCGGGGAAGGCTCTGATACCAACTTATAACGCCCTCGATGCGGCTATATCTCCCACGTGTCGAAGCACGACTTAGAGGCATAACCGCATTGAAAGCAATGTCGTAAGTGAGGTAATCTCGCAAACAACCCATGTAATACAATAAGGGAAAAGATACATAGTTGGCTTACAATCGCCACTTCACACAATTACATGAATAAAGCATTACAACATCCAAAAACAATCAAGGTCCGGCTACGGAACCAAAATAAAAGAAGAACCCCAAATGCGACAAGGTCCCCGATCGACCCCAACCGGGCTCCACTACTGATCAACTAGAACGAAACAACACCAAAGGACAAGATCTTCATCGAGCTCCTCCTTGAGCTTGGTTGCGTCATCTGCACGGACTCATCGGTACCTGGAAGTTGGTTTTTGAAGTAATCTGTGAGCCACGGGGACTCAGCAATCTCGCACCCTCGCGATCAAGACTATTTAAGCTTATGGGTAAGGTAAAGGTATGAGGTGGAGCTGCTGCAAGCGACTAGCATATTTGGTGGCTAAACATACGCAAAATGAGAGCGAGAAGAGAAGCCAAAGCACGATCGAGAAACTATGATCAAGAAGTGAACCTAGAACAACCTACGTCAAGCATAACTCCAACACCGTGTTCACTTCCCGGACTCCGCCGGAAAGAGACCATCACGGTTACACACGCGGTTGATGCATTTTAATTAAGGTCAACTTTAGGTTTTCTACAGCCAGACGTTAACAAATTCCCATCTGGCCATAACCGCGGGCACGGATTTCGAAAGTTCAATCCCTGCAGGGGTGTCCCAACTTAGCCCATCACAAGCTCTCATGGTCAACGGAGGATATACCTTCTCCCGAGACATTCCGATCAGACTCGGTATTCCGGTTCTACAAGACAACTTCGACAAGGTAAAACAAATCCAGCAGCACCGCCCGAATGTGCCGACAAATCCCGATAGGAGCTGCACTTATCTCGTTCTCAGGGCACACTCAGATGAGACTAGCTACGAGTAAAACCAAACCTCAAGTTGCCCTAAGGTGGCCCCGCAGGCAGCTCAGTCGGACCAACACTCAGAGGAGCACTAGCCCAGGGGGGGTTTAAATAAAGATGACCCTTGAGTCCGCGGAACCCAAGGGAAAAAGAGGCTAGGTGGTGAATGGTAAAACCAAAGTTGGGCATTGCTGGAAGAGTTTTATTCAAGGCGAACTGTCAAGGGGTTCCCATTATTACCCAACTGCGTAAGGAACGCAAAATCCGGGAAAATAACACCAATATGACGGAAACTAGGGTGGCAAGAGTGGAACAAAACACTAGGCAAAAGGCCGAGCCTTCCACCCTTTACCAAGTATATAGATGCATTAATTAAATAAGATATATTGTGATATCCCAACAAAATATCCATGTTCCAAACATGGAACAAGCTTCAATCTTCACCTGCAACTAACAACGCTATAAAAGGGGCTGAGCAAAGCGGTAACATAGCCAAACAACGGTTTGCTAGGACAAGGTGGGTTAGAGGCTTGGTTCAACAATATGGGAGGCATGATAAGCAAGTGGTAGGTATCGTAGCATAGGCATAGAAAAAGAGCGAGCATCTAGCAAGCAAAGATAGAAGTGATTTCGAGGGAATGGTCATCTTGCCTGAAATCCCGCAAGGAAGAAGAATGAGTCATGAAGAAGACACACGGACGAAGTCGAACGGATCCTCACAAACATGACGTTATCGGAACCAACCCGAAGAAGCAACACCGGAAAGAAGCAAACAACATAGTAAACAACCACCACATAATCATGGCATGATGCACAATCAAGTATGATGCATGTCCGGTTTAATGAAGCATGACATGACAAAATGCACAAACAATCCTACAAATTAAGTGGAGCTCAACATGCAACTCCGCTGCATATTGACGAAACACAATGTTCAAGTTATTTAGTTCGATCTCGTTTATGTACCCAACAATATTAAATGTTGTTAAACATGGCAAGAGGGTGAAGCAAATGAAAACTACCTATCTAGTCAAGTTTAAATGAGGCCGGAAACAACGAACAACAATTCTGGAAACTCCTCATATGCATATATTAGGTTTGGTACTGTTCTGCCCTAAACATAATTTTAGGGTTGTTAAACATGCAAAGTAAAACCACCATGTTAACATAGGCAAAATTCTACCCCATTTACATATAAAGTTTATTTGAAACCGAGCTACGGTTATTTAGTTATGAATTAAAGCATTTTAACATGGCATAAGAGCAAATTTAACCAAACAACATTTTAAGCATTTCGAACATAGATGAAAGTGGAGAATTATTAAACTAGATGGAATTCTAAGCAAGTTTCATATTTAAAGTTTTTACATATGATGCACCGTTTGTGAGATATTAAATGCATGAAGGCTAAGGGGTTTTCTGTAAATTGGCGTTCACAGGAAAATAGGAAAAACGTTCAGGCAGAAAAAAAATATAGAGCTGGGCCGAATCTTGCTGGCCCAACAATGGGAAAAAGGGCTCAGGGTGGCCTCACCATGGGCTTTGCCCATGAGTTGGAGGGGAGGCCTCTGGGCCTGATGCATGCGGCGGTTGCGGCCTGTTGCTGAAGTGGCTCGCTCAACGCGAGCGAAGCAGAGACTGGGCGCTGACCCAGGCGATCGAAGCAGAGTGCGGGGCTCAACCGCGAGGAATCCGGCGGACCTCCGGCGATGGAGGAAGGCGGAGCTCGCCGGGGATGGAGGGATTCGGGCGCGGGGTCCCCGGATCCGGCGACGGGCGAGGTGCTGGGCCTCACATGGCCGGCGTCAGGAGGTGGACGGGGCAGCGCCATGGCGGAGGTTGGGTACCTGCGGGAGAGAGAGAGAGAGGGTGAGGGAGAGGGAGTCGCGCAGGGAAGGAAAGAGGAGAGGCAGGGGCCTGGTAGGGGTGCCGGCCATCATCGGTCAAGGCAGCAGAGCAGCAGCTGTAGAAGACGGCGACTCCAGCCGGTTCGGGCGTCCACGGGAAACAGAGGAGGGCCGGCACGGGCAGTGATGCAGCGGACACGGTGCTGGACTTGGCGGCGGGGAAACCGGTCGGAGGCGAGCGGCGTCTGGTGCGGCGAGGTACCAGGCCGGCGGCGTTATCTCCTGGGCGGCGGCTTCGATCGAACGGCCGGCGAGGTCGGGCAGCAACAGGGAGGCGCGATGCGAGGCAGGGTAGGCCTCGGGCACCTGCTGAGACGAGGAAGGAGGAAAGGCCTCGACCCAATCGGGATCAAGCGCGGGGTCGATCTGAGAGGGAGAGGTGGGGGTTGCTGGTTGGATCGCTGCAGATACGAGGAAGATGCGGCGGCTACAGAGGGGATGGATCCCGAGGGGAATTTGGAATGGGTGGCGGCTGAGGGGGACAAGCGACCTAGTTTTTAAGGTTTGTCTGATATATATAGCAAAAGGATTAGACGAGAGGGATTTGGATCATCGGATCGAAATCTGACGGACGAGAAAAAAAATAAGTAGGGAGTCCAAATAAGAAAACGGTGATGTTTTGTAGATGTTTGGGGATGATCCGGACACAACGGTGGTGACTGCTCGGGTCGGGTCCGGGACAACTTTCGGACGCGCGCGAGGATGGCCGCGGGCTGACGAGAGAGGTTAGGTAGGGCCTGGCGGTAGGTAGTGAGCTGTGTAGACGGTCTCCAGCTGAGAGAAGAGAAGAGAGGGAGGCCTGGCGACTATTTTCGGAGACCGAAAACGTCCGACGTTTAGACCGACTATATTGCCGCTATAGTTATCCGTTGGGGCGTCAAACGGACTCCAAATGCGATGAAACTTGACAGGCGGTCTATCTACACCATAATAAGACCACACGCCAACTTTCATCCCATTCCGAGAACATTTCCTGGCCACTAATAAAATAATATTTCGGACATGCCGCGGACGCGTGCAAGTGTGGCTGGGCTAAGAACGGACAACAGAAGGAACTGGGGGAACCCGGACGGACACAGGTTTTGAAAACATGATGATGCAATGCACATGATGACATGATGAAATGCAACACGCAAGCAAATGACATGGCAACGACAGCGAATAACTGGAAGACACCTGGCACAACGGTCTCGGGGCGTTACAAGGAGCTCCGTGGTGCGCGGCACAGCATCGGGGTTGGTCATCCAGGCGGTGAGCTTGAAGACGGACATGTCAGATATGCTACGCGTCTCAGGGGCGAGGTGCTCCACCTTGCAGAACGGCGAAAGCAGGAATTCGGCGGTGGAGCGAAACCATGCGTGATCCGGGATGCCATAGAGCTCTAGCGAGAGGAGGAAGCGTGCGGTCACCGTCTCGGACCTGGCGTTTCGGCCCCAAGGATGGAAGATGAGGCGGAAGCGTCTCGCGCGCGCACGACCGGCGAGGGCGACACGGCGGCGCAGCGCGGGGTTGGGGAACCGGACTAGGAAATCCTCCGGCGCATGACGATGAACGGAGAAGTCCCCTGTGGACAGTGAGAACTGGGAGCAGATGACGACGGAGTCCTCATTTCAAGATACGCCGGAGCGGCAGCCGGCCACCGTGACAAGGAGGGCACGCTCCAGGTCTCGCTCCGCGGCAAGGACCTCTGCGGACCGCGGCAGGAAGCAGATGGCGGCGGCCGGGCGGCGCGCAGGATGCCCGGAGAACTGGGTGGCCTGGGAGGAAGCAGAGCCCACGGGCGACGCCGAGCGCGGGGGAGCCGAGGACCCGGAGCCCACGGGCGACACCGACCGCGAGTGAGCCGAGGACCCGGAGAACACGGGCGTTGGCAGACTCGAGGAGGTGCGGGCGGCCGGCAGCCCGGAAGACATGGGCGTCCGCAGCCCCGAGGATGTGCAGGTGGTGGCCGCGGAGTCCGCCCCAGGGACATTGGCCAGGAGCGACACGGCGGGGAGGGGGGACAGAGGCCGATGGAGAGGCGTGGAGGCGTAGCGGGGGCGGGCCAGACCCGCCAGACGAGGAGGAGGCGGACGGGGGGCGGACAGTGCACTCCTTGCCCTTGTGCCCGTAGAACCTGCAGCGTGCGCAGCGGATGTCTCGCCGGCACTCGGAGCGCGGATGCTCGGTGCTAAAGCAGCGAGGGCATTCTCCCTCACGGAGCCAGGAAGGGAGCTGGCGGCAGGGGTCGCCGGTGCCTCGGCGCGGGCGGCGAGAAGGGGCACGGAGGCGGGGGCGCTTCTTGCCCCGGGCCACAGACTAGCCACCGCACGGGGCGGGCTCGGCATTTGTCCGGCAGATCTTGGAACGGAGCACGCGACCGGCGGTCGGCGGCGAGGGCGCGAGGGCAGGGGCCGCGGGCAACGCAGGCGCGGGGCCGGGGAAGGCGGCCGGCGAGGGCGCAGGCGACCGGCAAGGGGCCAGCCTGTAGGACATGGCAGAGGCAGCGGACCCGTCGGAGGAGGGGCTCGATTCGAGTCAGCGAACCTCGCGGGAAGTGGCGGAGAGGCCATGAGGAGGTGGACGGCGGGGCCGGGGTGGCCGGCGCCGGAGGGGGGGGGGGGGGGCGCCAGGGCCGGAGTGGCCGTCGGTGAGGCAGAGGGCGGGAGCGGGAGGAGCGGGCGTATCAACAGTTGCAGTTTCCTTTTCCCAAAATACGAACTAGAAAATGTTGTAGTATTCATGAACCATGGTGTCATAAAAGGGCAAGTATACAGATCACTATCTAAGTAGTAGTAGTGAGTAGTTGATGCTAGGCAATGGAAATCTGTGCCCCATGGAAGTCTGCATAATATAATCTGACAAAAAAAAAGGACCACATAATAGAATATCAACAATTTTATCCAACATATAATTAATGATCTTGATACTCCTTTTTGTAAAATAGGGAGCTTAGAAATAATAAGTTTAATCCCAGCTTTACAATTAAGTTTAGTGGCTCAAACACCCAAGCTCAAGATCAATACTTAGCATGAATTTCTCCACGCCAAAGTCCAATCAACTGCATCGTTCAACTATAAGTATACACATGGATTTAAAAAGTTGCAATTTATTAATTATTTTAGCTAGCTGGATTAAAGATGAAAACAACCATCGCATGTCTAGATTAAACAACTTATTGGGCTGTGCATTCAGTCATTCAATGTTTATATGTTATAGTTTTACAAAATAGCTAGCAGATTCGAAAAAAAGATAGCAAAAAAGGGAGATATACTTGTGTGGAGTTCTTGACAACCTTATGCCATCAGAAGCGGGGAATCATTAATGAATATGCCAGAAGCAAGAGTCTCGAAGCATTTATATTTGCCCTCACCACTTTTCTTCATGTTTTCATCAATCCTTCTGACACCAAAGAATCTAAACAACTGCTATCTTCTAATGCATCTTAAGAAGTAGCAGACTCCTATTTGTGTGCCTGCTAGTGTATGCAACATATGGGACACTCCTGTAACGGGTCTTTCAACATATCAATGCAAAGATAGGCATCCAGCGTATTTGTGAAAAATAATAATACCCCTATACTCTGGGAGCTCCAACACCAACAAAAGCTTGCAAAATAAGCAAAGGGGGTAGGGAATGAAACGTTTAAATAGGAAACAGGCTGTACCTCTCTTTTTTTTTTTTTGACAGGCTGTACCTCTCCTCTCAAAGCCATTGACAGTCCACCATGACAGGAAACTCCAACTCTTCCGTCATCAAAGAATAAATTTCTTGCTGACCCGAGTTACCAATTTCAGCATTTACATCACCTGAATTCACTTCTTGGCTGGGGACAACCTTATCTTCATCACAGAACTCGTCATCTGAGTCATCTGAGCCCCCAAACAGTAACCTTATCTTGTCACGGGCATATTAGGATCATAATATATCGCCAGACATTGTAACTGGTTTGGCCGATTCTCGAATAGCAATTATATAAGGGCAGCACTCCACCTGAAACCGGGCGAGACGTGCGCATGGACTGCTAGTGAAGGGAGAGGAGTTAGATCCGGAAGGGTTAGGTAGTGGGCCGGCTGGGCCTTAGGTGAGTGCTGGTCGGCCACGGTGCCGCGGTTGGTTTTCTTTCGATGCAGGGATGGATTTGGACCAAGGAGGCGTACGCGTGGGTCTTTTTTTAGACGAATCGTTTCTTTTTTTTAAAGGAAAAATTAAATTAAATCATAGACGTCAATTTTTGTAGTTAACATAAAATTAACGGATACAAATAGATGACGTATGAAAAACTATGAAAGTTTCCTTCTTTTAATATTAGAGCAACTCCGATGGAGCGATCCATTTCCTCTGCGGCCGTCCGTTTGGGTCGGCGTGGACAGAAAAAGCGGCCCAACGCGCCGACCTAAACGGACGCGCGTCCGTTTTTCGTCCGTGGGCGACCCATTCCCGGCCCATTTTTGAGCCTGATTTGCGTCGGCGCGGACACGCGACGGACGCGCGCGCTCGCCTACTCCTGTCCCCAGGCCCGCTCGTCTGTGGCACATTGGCCTTCCCTCCCCCCGGCCAACAAGCAACCCTCGCCCCCCGCCTTCTCCGTCACCGACGCCGCCGCCCATTTTGTCGGTGACTCTTCCAGCTGCCGCCGCCTCCACATCCGCCCAGCAACGCCGCCTCTGCCCCCAGTCACCCGCCGCCGCCGTTTTGCCGCCGGGGAGCAACACTACTAGAAAAAGGGCTATAGATGGGATTGATACTAATGGCGCACCACCTACTGATACGCCATTAGAGTTGAAACTACTAATGGCACACCTGGCCCAGGGTGCGCCATTAGTATTAAAAAAATTTTTAACTAGTGCGCCTGTCCAAACATACTAATGGCGCATCCAGATACAGTGCGCCATTACTAGTTGTAACTAGTAATGGCGCACCAGCCGGAAGGTGCGCCACTAATGTTGTTTTTTTATTATATTTTTTATTTCCTTTTTTGCAAAACTACTAATGGCGCACTGTTCCACCGTGCGCCATTACTAGTTTAAACTAGTAATGGCACACTGTGGGACAGTGCGTCATTAGTATTTTTTTTTGCAAAACTATTAATGGCGCATCACCAGGAGGTGCGCCATTAGTAACCTAGATTACTAATGACGCATTTAGAGTCGGTGCGCCATTAGTAAGTGGGCAGCAACAAGATATTTTGGACAGCCTCTCCTACCCACACTCACTTTCTCCCCACTTCATTCTCTCCACCTCCTCCTTGTCTCGGGTGCCTTCTCTTTTTCACCTCATTTCCATCATAGATTCATTCAATTTAAGTGGTTAAATTACCTTGTTTTGATAGGTAAGTAAGGGGGAAGCTATATTTATGTTGTTCTCCCTACAATAATGTGCACATGCACTTTTTATGGCCTAGCTAGATCTATGTATGTTCGTGGTGTTGCATATGTTTGTGGTGTTGCATATGTGTTTGTGTTTGGAGGTGTACCGGTATTTGAAATTCGATAGTTGCCAATATTTTGCCGGAATGTTGATTCATTTCCGTTTCGGCGAGAATTTTGGCATTAAGCATTCTTTTTTGTCCTATTTTTAGGGAAAGTCATGCCAAATTTTTTCTTGGTTCTAAAATATCGTTTTGCTCTACCCCGCAGGCGACCATGGTCCGCATGATGACCGAAGGCATCGTGAATAGGTTTTTGAGGTCCGCGAAGGCCGAGATGCTTCAAAAGAACGAGACGGAGATAAGATGTCCGTGTCGAAGATGCAAGCTGAAGAGCCTTATTGCGGACCCGGAATCCGGGCAGGTGCGGGACCACATGCTCTTGCGTGGTTTCATGGATGGCTATCGCTGGCAAGATGATGAAGATGACTACGAAGTCGTCCATGGGGGCCGGGCAAGAAATGAGGAAGGGCAGCAAGACAACCACCGCGGCTCGGGCGGGCGAGAAGACGAAGAATCCCGAGGAGATGATCACGACGGTGATGTTGTACACAGTCATCATGTAGAAGATGCAGGACATGATGATGAGGAAGATGCCGGAGCAGTCGACGGGCATGATCATGAAGATGATGATGCCGGCGGAGCAGACGACGCTGGACCATCGATGGGCTAGGTGCAGGACCCTCATATTCAAGAGCTGCTTCTCAAGCAGACGGATAACGCAAGAGCTGCCGCCCGAGAGAAAGCCAAGATGGATCAACTTGAGTTAGACACGGTTACTCCATTGTATGAAGGATGCAGGCCCAAGGATACCCGCCTGAAAGTAACGCTCATGGCTCTGGAGATGAAGGTAAAACACAAAATGAGCGACGCATGCTTCGACGAGAACATGTCATTCTGGCACGAACGTCTTCCCAAGGGGAACAAGTGCCCGACCAGTTTGGAGGAGGCGAAGAAAATCGTGTGTCCTTTGGATTTACCGCACGTGAAATACCATGTGTGCATGAACAATTGCATCATTTATCGGGACGAGCACGCGGAGTCTACCATATGTCCGGTGTGCGGCGTCACTCGATACAAGAAGAGGAAGAAAGCTCCTCAAAAAGTGGTGTGGTACTTTCCGATCACTCCTCGTCTGCAGCGGTATTTCACGGACCCTAAGGTAGCAAAGCTCCTGCGTTGGCACGCGGATAGGGAGGAGAAGAAGCGAGAAGATGACGCAAATGATCCGGAGATAGATAAAAAGACAAGATGCTGAGTCACCCTAAGGATGCGAGCCAGTGGCAAGCGTTGAACTTCGAAGACCCAGAATTTGGGAACGATCCAAGGAACATCGTGCTAGGCGCGAGCACCGATGGAGTCAATCCGTTTGGCAGCCAGAGAAGCACACATAGCACCTGGCCTGTGTTTGTGTGGATGTACAACCTTCCCCCTGGTTGTGCATGAAGAGGAAGTACATTCACATGAGTATGCTAATTGAAGGACCGAAACAACCAGGGAACGACATCAATCTGTATCTGGGGTTGCTGAAAGAGGAGCTTGACACGCTGTGGAAAACGC
This sequence comes from Triticum urartu, assembly GCF_003073215.2. Classification (NCBI taxonomy): domain Eukaryota; kingdom Viridiplantae; phylum Streptophyta; class Magnoliopsida; order Poales; family Poaceae; genus Triticum; species Triticum urartu. The sequence goes on from NC_053028.1 coordinate 581,167,776, forward strand.
CAGCCAATACGTGGGACGCCGTAGAGAAAGAATATTTCCCTATGAGAGCCGCGCTGCTCACGACGGTGCACGACTATCTCGGTTACGGATATGCCGCGGGGCAGGTGGTCCACGGATTTTCTGGATGCGTCAGGTGCATGGATGACACAACGTATCGCCAGCTAGATAGAGATCCCGGGTCTTCGAAAACCGTGTTCATGGGACATCGAAGGTGGCTTCGCGATGATGACCCGTGGAGAAAACGCAAGGATCTGTTCAATGGTGAAACCGAACCCCGAGGACGCCCGCGTACGAGGAGCGGTGAGGAAATAGACGAGCTGTTGAAAAATTGGAAAGACTGCCCACTGCCGGGAAATAAGCAAAAGGCGCCAGAGCCGGGAAAGAAGCGAAAGGCGCCAGAGCCGCTGCTGAAGGTATGGAAAATGAGGTCTGTTTTCTCGGACTTGCCGTACTGAAAGATCCACCGTGTGCCTCACAGCCTTGATGTCATGCATATCACGAAGAACGTGTGCGAGAGTCTCCTTGGTACCCTGCTCAACATGCCAGAGAGGACCAAAGATGGGCCGAAAGCAAGGGCAGACTTGAAATCAATGGGCATTAGGCAAGAGCTTCACGCTATATATGATGATGATGATGATGAGGCGAAGCAGGACACGAAAAGTCATCGCAAAGGCAAAAAGGCCAAGAAGACCGGAAATGACTACCCTCCCGCGTGCTTCACTCTATGTCAGGAGGAGATCGAGCAGTTTTTCACCTGCCTCGTAGGAGTAAAACTTCCTTACGGTTACGCGGGGAAGATAAGCAGATACCTAGACCCAGCGAAGCTGAAGTTCAGCGGGATGAAGTCTCACGACTGTCACGTGCTGATGACGCAGATACTTCCAGTTGAAATCCGTGGGATCATGGACGCGCACGTCCGTGAAACCCTATTTGGCCTATGCAACTTTTTCGACGTCATCTCTCGGAAGTCTGTTGGCGTGAGGCAACTCAGAAGGCTACAGGAAGAGATCATGGTGATACTATGCGAGCTTGAGATGTACTTCCCGCCCGCATTCTTCGACGTTATGGTGCATCTGCTGGTCCATATCGTGGACGATATCATCCAACTCAGGCCGACGTTCCTGCACAGCATGATGCCGTTCGAAAGGTTGAATGGTGTCATCAAAGGATACGTTCGCAACATGTCACGTCCAGAGGGAAGCATAGCCAGGGGCTTTCTGACCGAAGAGTGCATCTCCTACTGCACGAATTATCTAGGCATCGAGAACCCCGTTGGTCTGGCCGTCAACAGGCACCTCGGCAGGCTCGCTGGATGGGGTCACCGTGAGGGTCGTCGCGAAATGCATGTCGACTTCAAGGGTCGACTCGCCGACTTTGAAATAGCAAACCTAGTCGCGCTACAACACATAGACGTGGTCGATCCTTGGGTGGTAGAGCACAAAACCTTTATTAAGAAGACGTACAATGATCGAGGCCAACAGAGGACGGACGGAGATATACTCAAAGAGCACAACTCATGTTTCACGCGTTGGTTCAAGCAGAAGCTTCTGTCGTACCCTTTACATGAGGATTCTTCCGCGGAAGAACAACTCATATTCGCCTTGTCACAGGGCGCCGAGCACAACCTGATGACCTATGAGGCGTACGATATCAACGGCTACACATTCTACACCGAGGCCAAGGACATGAAGAGCGATGGTTATCAGAACTCCGGGGTAACGATGGAATCCTACACCGGTAACGACAAGGACAGATACTACGGAAGGATCGAGGAGATCTGGGAGCTGAGCTACGCTGGAGAGAAGGTCCCGATGTTCCGTGTCAGATGGGCCAAGAGCGTCCTAAAAGAAGACCGGTATTTCACCACCATGGTTATACCCGAAGCCAAATCCAAGACCGCGGGCGCAAACATCACCGCGAAAAATGAGCCATGGGTATTGGCTTCCCAAGTGGACCAATGCTTCTTCATTAACGACCCGTCAAAGCCCAGTCGTGTTGTCGTGAGGAGAGGCAAAATGAAGATCATCGGAATGGATGGAGTAGCCAATGAGCAAGACTTCGACAAGTACGGCGACCCGAGGATCGAACATGACGACGATGATGAAGTAGCAGCATACACCACAAGAAGAAGCAGGACCACCCTACCTAAAGGACATCCATTCCACAGAAGAACTCCATTTGCAAAAAAGAAGGGCAAGAAGATTATGAACAGATAGCTAGCTAAGATCGATTGTATTTAAATCGTAGCCTTCATTTCTCGATTGTATTTCATGGGCACTTTTTGAACTATCATGAATATTTTTAAATTTCATGGACACTCGGTCTCGATCCCCCTCCATCTCGATCGCTATCCCACCTCGCCAGATCCGGTCCCCCTCGCCGCCGAGCACCCCCCGGTCCACCGGCCGCCGCCGCCGACCCCCCGCACCCTCGATTCCCCTACTCAACCGCCGCCGCCGACCTCCCGCACCCCTCCCCTACTCAACCGCCGCCGCCGACCCCCCACTCCCCCCGCACCCTTCCCCCGCTCCACCGGCATTACTGTTTGATGATATTTTTTTAAAAATTATTACTGTCTTATAAAAAAAATATTACTGATATGATTTAAACAAGTTTTAACATATTTAAACACAAATAAGTATCAAACAGCATTTTAAATGCATAAAAACACAAGTTCCTGACCGAGGGAATTTGCGCAACCTCCTCTTCATGAAGCTGCACGAACGATACAAGTTCCCCACTGAATTTGAAAACACAAGCCTCAAAGGGAATAAAGTGAACAATGCTGCCCTCACGAAGATGAGCATGGCCCTGTCTACTTGGAAAAGCAATGTGAAGAGAATGATCGAGAAAGGTGAGAGTTATGAGAAGATCAAGGAGAAAAATCCTTCGATCACCGAAGATGACTACAACGACTTCAAGATCAATTGCTCGAGCACCGCAAGCTCCGAATCAAGTAGGTGGGGGAAAGAAATGCGGGAGCTGAACTTAGGGGAACACACACTCGGTCCCGGCGGTTATAGAGTGGCGGAGCCTATATGGGACAAGGAGGAGGCGGACCGTGCCGAGCAAGGCCTACCGCCCCTCTTCGATAAATACGGTGACAAGCAGACCAGGAACTTTGTCAGGGCCCGGTACAAGAAGGACCCGAAAACAAAGGAGCTTACCACGGATCCGAAGACCAGGGCACTTGAGCTTGTTCTGGTAAGGAATACACCCCCGCGTAATTAGCTCCATATGGTTTCATTCTAATTAATGAAGCCAAATTTCTAAATGGTTCACATTCCTTCCGCAGGCGACTGAAAGCAGTAGCGCGGGGTCGACTAAGAGCAACCCTTGGGACACCACTCTAATAGGGCGTTGAATGTAATGAAGAACAAGGATAAGCTTAGTAAGCCGACATTAGCTGGTCATGTGGCCGGCAAAGGCTTGTCGACAAAATGGTCGTCATACTATAACACTGGTGGGCGAAAGGAGAAAAAGACCAGCTCGGAAAGCCAAGCGCGCGAGGTTAAAGAACTCAGGGCACAGGTGGCGCGGATTCCGGAGATTGTCCAAGAGCAAGTGCAACAACAACTCGGAGCGACGATCACCGCCATTGTGCCTACCTTGATCCAGGGGATTAGTGCGTGGATTGCGGGCGGCCAACAGGGGCCGCCCCCGATTCCTAGCTTCACGGCCAGCAACTCGCAGAACGCAATGGCGGGGCCATTGGTGTCTCCGGCGGAGGCGGCATTGGTGTCTCTGGCGGAGGTGGCACGGGAGCTTAATGCACCCGGGTGTACGCCGGCCGGCACCTCTGCAGCAAGCGGCCCCTCCGTCAACTGCACGCCCGCCGTTGGCGGTGCCTCGACATTAGCCGAGCTCGACGCCATCATCACGGTAACTAATTAAGCCTCTCTTGGCCGAGGACTTCATCTCCTTGCCTTTGACTGGGCATCCCTGACGCCCTACATGTTTTCGCAGGGCGCCGCCGACGTTCCGTGCACTCTCCTACACTTCGTGAACAACGAGTTGGTCGATGTCGCCAAGGGCAAAATCGTTCAACCAGGCAACCCCTTGTTCCACGGTACCCAGATTCCACCCAACTTGTTTAGGGTTCAACTGGTTCGGGTGCTGCCAGGCTGCTACGAGTTGTTACCTCCGATTCGACCCATCGGGGCCGACGATGATGACGTGATGACCCTCAGCGCTTGCCTGAGCTGGCCCCTGCTTTGGCCGAAGAGCCAGATTCGTTTGGGGGCGGGGGACACCACCCCAAAGACAACACCGCCAGTCGTGCTGCCGCCAAGTCGGCCCCATGGCAAGACCGCCGCAACGGTGCCGGACATCCCTATGCCACTGGATCCAAACATGCATATGGCACAGGATCAAAACGACGACGACGACGATACATTTGCCAACGTCGATCAGTACTTTGCCGATCATGGGTACGGTGGCGACTTCATGGGGCCTCCTTCTCAAGAACCCAACCCAACAAAAGACGTGCGCGATCTAGCTGGTACCGCGGAGAAGCCAAGTTGCAACAGGCGTCGTCTGCAATTCAGCTCTCAGGAGACGCCTCCAGCTGCCGACTTCACCGAGCCTCAGATAGGCGAGGTGCGAAATATGATCAGCCCCAACACACTCAAGAAGGCGGTCTGTGAGCAGAACTCGGTCCCATTACAGGAGAAGAAGAAGGCACGCAAAAGAAAGACTAACAAGGGTGCGGGCCAGCCGGCACCGACTACGATCCGTGCTCAGGACGGGCCACCTTCACCCGAGGATATCTCGAGGAGGGTGCATGTGGCGGGTAGGCCGATGCTACCGAGAAATATGCTCGATGCTGCAACCGGTGCTATGCGGAGTCTGTATGACAGTGTTCTTTCTTTGGAGAAGCGGTGTCTCGGAGAGAAGGATGTGGCATACCCGGTTTTTGCGGCCAAGGTGCCAGAGGGCAAGGGCTTTGTGGATAACTCCATCGGGGGTACGATCGTCCTGCGGTTTGATGACATCCACGCTATGTTGAACCTTCATCCGCTGCACTACACCTTCGTTCGGCTATTTTCGCTGAGTATGGAGATGCGGATCATTCGCGACAAGACCCCGGACATCGTGATAGTCGACCCCTTCTACATGCGTGCCAAGATCTTGGGCAGCGCTGGGGACCGGCAAGTCGCGAGTTCTTACCTCGAAGGCGTCATTCTGGCAAACCAAGATAAGGATAACTTCCTCGTGCCTTACTTTCCCGAGTAAGTCCTCCCCTCAACCGCCCCGTAACATATGAATTCTTAGATTTCGATCGTTTTTCTTTTAACATTCCGTGTTTTCTGTAGTGACACACATTGCACGCTCATCCTCCTAAGCCCCAAATATTCCATGGCCACGTATTTCGACCCGGACCGTCAGTCGAACGTAGACTACACAAATGTCAAGAAGGTTCTTGATGATGTTCTCCCTGGCTATGTCAAATCTGGAGGCACCTTCACCAGGCCTATTCGTAAGTACGGCAAGCATGTGTTCTCCCACAATACGACGTTCTGCTGCGTCAAGCAGCCGCCTGGCGGTTAGAAGGGTGCCTACTACGCCATCCATCACATGCGGGCGATCGTACGGGACCATCATCACCTTCTGCTACCGAGTAGACTCAAAGATTGGGCCACGAGCGTGTCGGCAATCCAGGACGCGGACATCAGACAAGAATTCTTTCGCATCCAGTCGGAGTTTGCGGAAATCATCCATCAAGATGTCCTTCGTACCTCGGGGCAGTTCTACCTCAGAAATCAACCGTCCAACAGTGACATCGACACAATCCTACAAATGCAGGATGACAACGCTCGTTCTTTCATGAATCCCACGATAGACGGCGGCTTCATCCACGCTCCGGTCCCTTGAGTCGAGTCGAAAGCAGTGATGCTGTGTCTAGTTCTGAAACATCGATTGGCTCATGTTGTAATTAAACTTTAATGAACTTGTAGTATGTCTCTTTGGTTTCGAGAGTCGTTCAACTTAAGATGTAATCGATGCTATTAATGTCTTGCTTTTCTCTTCCGATTGTTCTGTTGCATACTTATATATTGCTTATGTATTGTCTGTGAATTGGTACTAACGTTTCGTTTGGCTACTGCATAGCGATGCCGTGGTATGTCATGTACAAGGGTAAGGTTCCCGGAGTCTACGACGACTGGGAGGAGTGTCGGAGACAGGTTCACCGATTCAGCGGTAACAGTTACAAAGGGTACGCCACTAGGGCCGAGGCCGAATCTAGATACACCCGCTATCTAGCGGGAGAGGGGAGGGAGCGTTGGAGGAACCGGATGAAGACGAGTTTCATCGTGATGATGCTCATCGTGATGACCGCAGCTCTCTTCTATGTGATGATAGTTTAGATGATCGATATCGACTTGTAATGTGAAGACAAACTCGCGGTCTCGAGACTTGTAGTATAATGTTCTATCTTTGTTTAGTCTTTTCAATTCGGAGACTAATATGATGAATTGTATTCGGAGACTAAAATGATGAATTGTATTCAGAGACTAATCTTCTATTGTATTCGATGAATCTGTTGTTGATGTGTGCTGTTTATATTTTGTCCAATTATACATTTTGTAACCTGTGCAAAAAACAGAAAATTAGAAAATAAAAAAACCTAATATTCATACTAATGGCGCATCACACCATAGTGCGTCATTAGCATGCCAAAGGATACTAATGCCGCATCATTAGACAGTGCGTCATTAGTATGCCGAACTTACTAATGGCGCATCTCGTTGTCGTGCGCCATTAGTATGCCAAAGCACCCGGGTATACATGGCCCCCTGGGAGGCATACTAATGGCGCACTGTTGTGTATACTAATGGCGCATCTGAGATGCGCCATTAGTATACCAGATACTAATGGCGCACCCGTGGTGCGCCATTAGTAAAATATACTAATGGCGTGCTACTAATGGCGCACCACTAATGCGCCATTAATGGCCAAATTAGGTGCGCCATTAGTAGGCCTTTTCCTAGTAGTGCAAGCTGGTTCCCGCCACCGCTTCCCCCACCGCCCAGCCGCACGTGACCAAGAAGACGCCTCGCCGCCCCCGCCACGTATGACCAGCACGCTCGTCGGACGCCGTCACACTCGTCGGAGGCCGACCGGGCAGCTAGCTGGTCTGTGGGCGCTGCGTCTCCTCTCGCCGGCCGTCTCCTTCTTCGACGCCCGCAAGCTGTTCGACAGTTTTCCAAGGTACGAAAATGGACTCCGCCGACGAGTTCTTTTTCCACAATTTCCTTTGCAACTCCGACGATTCGTCGTCCGACGACGAGGAGGAGATATTGGCTGCCGTGTTGGTCCATCACCACCTCAACAACCAGCGGCCGTTGTTCCGTGGCTCCATTCCGGGCCACCTTCCGGCGTTAAATCGTAACCGGGAGAGCGGGCATTTCCTTCTCTGGAAGGACTACTTTGATACAACAAACTCGTTGTTCAAACATCACAAATTCCATCGCCGGTTCCGTATGAGTAGGCATGTTTTCAACCGTATTAGAGAGGGAGTGGTCGGCTATGATGACTACTTCGAGTGCAAAGAGGATGCTGTCGGCAAGATTGGTTTCTCCTCTTATCAGAAATGCACTACCGCCATCCAAATGCTTGCATACGGAGTGCCCGGTGATCTCATTGACGAGTATGTCCGTATGAGCGAGTCTACATGCCTAGAGTCCCCGTATAAGTTCTGCAAGGCTGTGATTGCTGTGTTTGGCCCTGAGTACTTGAGAGAGCCGACAGCTAAAGATACAACCCGTTTGTTGGCGATGAATGCTAGCAGGGGCTTCCCGGGGATGCTTGGCAGCATAGACTGCATGCACTCAGAGTGGAAGAACTGCCCTTCTGTTTGGCAAGGGCAGTATAAGGGACATGTTAGGACTTGCACTGTCATACTAGAGGCCGTGGCGTCTCAAGATATCTGGATCCGACACTCTTTCTTTGGCATGGCTGGATCACACAATGATATCAACGTGCTTCAACGCTCGCCGGTGTTTGCTAGGCTTGCCGAAGGCAACAACCCACCGGTGAACTTTACTGTCAACGGCCACAACTACGAGAAAGGGTACTATTTGGGTGACGGTATCTATCCTCAGTGGACCACTAATGTAAAGACAATACCCAATCCTGTCGGAGAGAAAAGGAAAAGATTTGCCCAAGAGCAAGAGAGTGCTAGAAAGGATGTCGAGCGTGCCTTTGGTGTTTTGCAATCTCGATGGGGCATCGTTTGGTATCCTGCTAATACTTGGAGCACGCAGAAACTATGAGAGGTGATGACTGCTTGTGTGATCATGCATAATATGATCGTAGAAGACGAGCGCCCGGAACGTCTGTACGATGAAGGCTTTCAGTTTCAGGGTGAGAATGTTGTGCCTGAGCATGAAGTAGCGGCAACATTTGAGCAATTCACTCAGTTTCATGAAGACATGCGTGATTGGGAAACTCACGTGCAACCGGAAAATGATTTGGTTGAGCATATGTGAACTCATATTGGCAACCAATAGATGTATCTTTTTTTATTCGTTTGCAAAACTATGTGAAACATTTTTATTTTTATTTGGCCGGTAAACTATACTATTTATTTGGGCGGACAATTTTGTTTGTTAAATTTTCATTTCACAATATGTTGAATGCAATGCAAAATTGGGCGGCTAGTCGGCCACGCCTGCACATATGGGTCGACGCATTGGGCGCGCTGCCGACCCAGATGAAAAACAAGGTGGACGCCGGGCGGGCGGCCGACCCAAACGAACAAAAAATGGACGAAATCGCCATCCGTTTGGGTCGGCCCGTTGGAGTTACTCTTAGGTATAGATATAGATATAAATTCCTCACGTAAGCGTGTGTTTTTTTCCTCCTGGCATTGCACTATAGCTGGGCCAACGGGCACCCTGCTTGCAGGTCCAAGTCCATGAGCGAAACATCTTGATGTTTAATGACGTACGGATAAGTTAGAATAGTACCACCTCTTATATAATAGAAAATATAATATGGGCAAGGTGTACGGATAAAAACGGACAAAATTACGGTGCTAAGAAACAATAATCTCTTTATTAGTAGGTATATATATAGATAAATATAGATCAGGGGGTTAGCTACATGTACTTACTGTCATTGATATGCAGAATGAGAGTTGAGGCTGCTGCACTAAGCGGGGCACCATGTCCTGATAGGATTTCAGCCCTGGACATAACAATCAGGCAGTTTGCAGAGCTCCCTCGGGACATTGTCATTGTGCCAAATATAGGAACAAGCCTTTGACACACTTAGACATGCCTATGGTTTTTACAATCTGTACTCATGAGAGAAAGGATTCGGCCAGATATGGAAAAAGCAGGCTAAATGTAAATCGGACAAAATGCATGCAAGAGATAGTATGTGGTTGTGCGGTATGCCATTTTTTATGAACTATCTTTATTCTTTTTTATGACTTACTCATAATGTGTTGCGGTCAACTTAAATAAGTTCATGTTATTATTTACCGGGGAAGCCAATAGATGAAAATACCCGCTCCTGGGTGCCCTATGTATATGTTTGTCAGAAAGTACATGAGGTTGCTTTTTGACAGGGAGTCCGAGGAAAATTATGAGAATAGAACCAGAATTATAATATTGTTATTATATGATGATCAACCTTTTTAGTGTAGTGTCAAGTGATTTTCTGTTTATTTTGCAGGGGAGGCAAACATGGGAACAGAAGGGCATGCCGGCAAGATATATACTAGAGCTACGTTTGAGCCGTTCGAGCATATACTAGACGAGCATGGTCCATACCAAGTGGAGGAGATTGAAAAAGGTAAAACATATGTTGCATAACATACTGAGGCAGAGCGCGGAGATAAATGTTGTAGAATTTCAATATTTCATACAGAGTTATAGTGTTAGATGGCGGTGATGAATTTAAATGTGAATGTGGGCAATTTGCACACATGGGGCTGTTATGCGGCCATTGTAACGCCCCGAGACCGATGTGCCAGGTGTCCTTTGGTTATTCGGTGTTGTTGCCTTGTCATTGCTTGCGTGTCATGCATTTCATATCATATCATCATGTGCATGTCATTTGCATACATGTTCGTCTCATGCATCCGAGCATTTTCCCCGTTGTTCATTTTGCAATCCGGCGCTCCTATGTCACCCGGTGTCCCTTTCTACCTCTTTTCGTGTGCGGGTGTTAAACGTTTTCGGATTGGACCGAGACTTGTCTTGCGGCCTTGGTTTACTACCGGTAGACCGGCTGTCAGTTTCGTGCCATTTGGACTTTGTTTCATACTCCAACGGTTAACCGAGGGACCGAAAAGGCCACGTGTGTGTTGCAGCCCAACACCTTTTCAAAGTGGCCCAAAACCCACCTAAACCTCTCACATCATCTCAGTTGTTCGATCACGATCGCGTGACCGCAAACCGCACCCCATTTGGACTCTCCTAGCTCCCTCTACCTATATATATGTGATCCCCTCCCGAAATTCGCGGTACAAACCTAGCAAACTCCTCCCTGCGCCGCCGGACAATTCTTCCCACCGCGCCGGACATGTCCGTGCGCACCGCCACCTCACTCCGGCCTATCGGAGTGCGCCATGTCGCCGCGCGGCCACCCAGGGCGAATCGGAGACCGCCAGCTGTTGGGTCGCCGCGCCTCCTCTCTCCCGCATCCGCCGCGGCCCGCCGAGGCCCAGGTCGGGCCCTCCCAGGCCCGCGCCCGAGCGCCGCCCGTGCCTGCGCCGCCGCCGCGCCGGTCCTGTCCTTCGCCGCGCCGGCTGGCCGCGCCGCCCCGCTTGCTCGTCGGGCTTCACCGCCACCGCCCTTGCGCAGCCGCCCGACGCCACCGGCGAACTCCACGCGCCCGAGGCGCCTCGCCTCCCTGCCGTACTTCGACCGGCCGGCCGCGCCCGCGCCGCCCCACCAGCTCGCCGGCCACCACCACACCGTCCCCGGCCTTCACTGGACTCCCTCTGCCCTCACCGGAGCGAAGAACCTCGCCGGAGATCTCGGGAGCCGCCGCTGCTACAGTGCCCGAGCCAGATCTCAGATCTGGAAATATCTTGAGGGTTGACTTTCTCCTCCCGAAACCCTAACTTTTTGGCATCTTCATCGCATCATAACTCTGCATCCGTAGCTCCGTTTCGTGCGTGTAGCATATCAAAATGTTCGTCTCGACGAGTACATCATTTCATCTCATTGCATCATTTTCATTTGAGCTCATCTTGATGCCCGAAATGCTATTGGAAGAGGGCTATGTGAGGAATTTGTCAGATCTGTTTCAGCAAATGACATTTTGTCATTTTTGCCAGGATTAATGTGTGCATGCTATGATCCTGAGCTCTACATGTGTTTTGTTATATGTCATGCCATCTTTACAGGGATGTATGTCATGTATTTTTGTGATTTATGTGGTGACTAGCATAAGCTTGCAAAGTAGCATAATTGTTGATGCTGATTTCAGGGACTTAGAATTTCACCAAGTCCTTGTCCTGATTTTGTTGTTATGCCATATGTTCATGTTGTTTCCTGGTGATCCATGCCTCTTTTGAATATGATCAGTAAGGATGTTTTGTTAACATTGTGGTGCTCTATCCATCCATGTTTGCATTTATGGAGCACCCTAGCTTGAGTCAATTGAGCTCTACTTTTGCTATAAAATGTTCCTAGCAGATTGCTGACATGTTTAGCGATTTTGCCGAGGATGTTGCTATTGACCCGTGCATGCTATGATCTATCCATCCATGTCTTTATTTGCATTTATGGAGCACCCTAGCTTTAGTCAATCGAGCTCTACTTTTGCTATAAAATGTTCCTGGCAGATTGTTTCTATTGACCCGTGCATGCTATGATGTTGTTCTTGCCATGTCTAGCTTCTATGCCATGTCTTCTTGATGGGTGTATGCTTAGTTTTTCATGCCATGCTCTATAGTGAGTGCATCGAGCTCGTAAACATGCCTACTGGTTAACTGTTTTGCCATGCTCCAGTTTTTCACTAAGTCTGAATCTGTTTATGTTTTTACGAAGTTCACATGCTTGCAATGGTATTTTTTGACCCCTTTTGGCTCATGGTCACTATGGGAGTTTTGTTAAATGCTTGCTTTGCCATGCTATGTTCCTGTAGCATATAGTTATCATGCTTTAAAGATTGCTTCCTGATGTAGCGTATAGTTATCATGCTCTAAAGATTGCTTCCTGATGATGGATTTCACCAAGTCTGAAACCTGTTATCTTTTGCACTTTTGCCATGCTTGTTTGAACCTGTTAATGGATGAATTAGCCGTAGCTTAGTGTTCATCTTTTGTCAAGCTTCATGAGTGGATCCCTGCCATGTATTTTGTTACTATGTTTGAGTGTTGTAGCATATTTATCTTGATGCATTTAGATGGGTACTTGCTGTTAATCGCAGACTGGTGCCATATTTGTTTTGCTTGCCATCTCCAAACCGTGCATCCGATTCTGGTGGTCTTTATATCGATTTCAACCGAAATCAACTCACCTTTCCAGTGGCACTTTTGGATTTCCAAGTTGAGGCCAGTTTCAATCATTCTTTTCCAAATCATGCATATGCACCACATACCGCATACCGCATATCATGCCTTGTTCATGTGTTGTTTGTTTACTATGTTGTGTGCTTCTTTCCGGTGTTGCTTCTTCGGGTTGGTTCCGATTACGTCGCGTTTGTGAGGACCCATTCGACTACGTCCGTTTGTCTTCTTCATGGATTCGTTCTTCTTCCTTGCGGGATTTCAGGCAAGATGACCATACCCTTGAAATCACTTCTATCTTTGCTTGCTAGTTGCTCGCTCTTTTGCTATGCCTATGCTACGATACCTACCACTTCCTTTTCATGCCTCCCATATTGTTAAACCAAGCCTCTAACCCATCTTATCCTAGCAAACCGTTGTTTGGCTATGTTACCGCTTTGCTCAGCCCCTCTTATAGTTGTTAGTTGCAGGTGAAGATTAAAGTTTGTTCCTTGTTGGAACATGGAGATGTTGTTCATTGTTGGAACATGTTTACTTGTTGGGATATCACAATATCTCTTATCTAATTAATGCATCTATATACTTGGTAAAGGGTGGAAGGCTCGGCCTTATGCCTGGTCTTTTGTTCCACTCTTGCCGCCCTAGTTTCCGTCATATCGGTGTTATGTTCTCGGATTTTGCGTTCCTTATGCGGTTGGGTTATAATGGGAACCCCTTGACAGTTCGCTTTGAATAAAACTCCTCCAGCAAGGGCCAACCTTCGTTTTACCATTCGCCACCTAGCCTTTTCTTTCCCTTGGGTCGGCCAGCCCAAGGATCATCTTTATTTTAACCCCCCCGGGCCAGTGCTCCTCTGAGTGTTGGTCCAACCTAGAGCACCGTGCGGGGCCGTCCCTTGGCAACTTGGGTTATGTTGGCTCCCGTACGCTTAGCTTATCCGGTGTGCCCTGAGAACGAGATATGTGCAGCTCCTATCGGGATTTGTCGGCACAGCAGGTGGTCTTGCTGGACTTGTTTTACCATTGTCGAGATGTCTTGTAATCGGGATTCCGAGTCTGATCGGATTGTCTTGGGAGAAGGAATATCCTTTGTTGACCATGAGAGCTTGTGATGGCCTAAGTTGGGAAGCCCCTGCAGGGATTTGAACTTTCGAAAGCCATGCCCGCGGTTATGGGCAGATGGGAATTTGTTAATGTCCGGTTGTAGAAAACCTGAAGTTTATCTTAATTAAAATACATCAACCACGTGTGTAACCATGATGGTCTCTTTCCGGCGGTGTCCGGGAAGTGAACACGGTGTTGGAGTATTGTTTGACGTAGGTTGTTCTAGGATCACTTCTTGATCATAGTTGTTCGACCGTGCTTTTGCCTTCTCTTCTCGCTCTCATTTGCGTTGTTAGCCACCAAATATGCTAGTCGCTTGCTGCAACTTCACCTCATACCTTTACCTTGCCTATAAGCTTAAATAGTCTTGATCGCGAGAGTGTGAGATTGCTGAGTCCCCGTGACTCACAGATACTTCCAAAACCAGTTTGCAGGTGTCGATGTTACTGAGCAGGTGACGCAACCGAGCTCAAGGAGGAGCTCGATTAAGATCTTGTCCTTTGTGTTGCTTCGTTCTAGTTGATCAGTAGTGAAGCCCAGTTGGGGTCGATCGAGGATCTGTGTAGCTTTCGGGGTAGTCTTCTTTTATTTTGGTTCCGTAGTCGGACCTTGATTGTATCTATATGATGTAATGCTTTATTCATGTATTGTGTGAAGTGGCGATTGTAAGCCAACTATGTATCTCTTTCGCTTATGTATTACATGGGTTGTGTGAAGATTACCTCACTTGCGACATTGCTTTCAATGCGCTTATGCCTCTAAGTCGTGCTTCGACACGTGGGAGATATAGCCGCATCGAGGGTGTTACAGCCATGTACTAAAGGTACTCCTTATCTATTAGATCATTCAATTAGAAAATACTATATCGATATCTCGCCTTGCGCGAGGGTGCCGGTCCCAACGTTTTTGTTAATCGGGTAAGTTAGGATAACAATAAAGTAAAGAAGAAATATTCGATTGTTAAGTGCGACATAGCTTTGCTCACATAACGGTGCTCAATATCGTCACAAAAAGATCACTAAAGGCAGAACCAATTTCGATGCGTCCGTAGGATCACAAAAGATAGCCACTCGACATGAAAATCAAAAGTGCGCCTTCGCACACAGGTGCCTGGCTCAGCACAGCGATCCAACGCCTAAAACTCCAACATAGCATTTGTACATGGCGACCACTAGGCGCCGGTGCACCGGCCCAAATTTGGGTCGGTCGGCCTGCAGCCACACGATCCCAACAGTATCAACCGTTGGGTCTTCAAGGTAGGTCATCGTCTTTCTCGTCTTCTTCCTTGCTTATCCTCTGTTCCCCGTCCACCTCATCTGCAGCACCTTCATTGCTAGCCCCCTCCCCCCTTCTCTTGGTGACTGCTGCTATGCGGCTCGCGGCCGGCGGCCCGATGGCCGGTGCTCTCCTCCCTTCTGCATCTCACGCAGCACCCACGCATCTCGTGCAGCTCGCTGGGGCGCGCGTCGCGCTCTTCTACTGCCCCACCCCTCCAAGTCACAGCATGGCACCTTCCTTCCTTGCTACATGCCAGATCTCGTCATCGGGATTCGCGGCAAGCCACCAGCAACATCTTGTTTCGTGCTCCGCCGCCGTGCTTGAAGCACCATGACCCATGAATGGATGTAGCAAAACATGTCGCCAATAGTAGCAAAAAATCGAGGCGGTTGCAGCAAAAATGTCGTCCTCACCGTCGCCGGTCGCATCTAGGTTGTAAAGCACCATAGTCTCATGAAGCTTTTTCAGGTGCCGGATGTAGCATTTTCATCTGTCGGTTGCATCCTTTTTTCGGTTGCGCCATGGCGGCCTAGCTTCCGTGTCTGGTGTTGAAGCTTTTAAAGATACTGGATGTAGCAGTTTAGGACGCGGGTTGTAGCATTTGGAACTGCCAGTTGCAGCTCCTCCGCACGTCGGTCATAGCCAGTCCGCTCTAGCCTGATGTAGCATTTTGTGATGCTGGTTGCACCTCCGCTGAACTCCAGTCACAACACTCATTTCTCTCGATCCAACAAAAAAATGCATCCGCCGTAGCAAAAGGAGTTTCTGGATGCAGCTCTACCTCGAGGTGGTCGAAGTCTCCTCATAGCCAGTTGTAGCAAAAACAGTGTTGCACGTCATCGGCCATGGATGCAGCTCGTCAACCATGGCCATTGTAGCTCCGGTCATCATGGAGCAATAGCAGATGCAGCTAAGAGAGAATCGAGGGGAAGGGGAAGGGGGCACTGGCTCGGGGGGTTGGCGAGACAGAGCGACGAGGAAGATAATAAGACAAAACATGGTGGAAGCATCCATGGCGTGGGAAGGTGAAACGGAAAAGAAAGGAGAGGAAGGAGGGGGTGAGTGGAGGAGAACGAATAGAGGCGTGAAAACGGTAAGAGATAAGAGATCGGAAAGGTGAAAACGGGAAGAGATAAGAGATCGGAAAGCGATGCCTAGCCCCACCATGTGTAATGCCCGCGTGCCTCCGGCCCAATGTTTCGGCCGGCGCACCGGGTGGAAACATTTCCCTTTGTACATTCAAAGGAAATTAGAGTAATTGGTCAAGCGAAATGTGTTCTATACAGGTCACAAACACTAAAGATACACCAAAAGTAAGGTAGTTTAGATCATATAGATTAATAAAACGTTTGGTACATCACAAATGGTGAAGATATAGCAAAATCAAGGTAAGAAATATATAATCTGTAACATGATATTATTTAATCTACCAGCTCATGACAAATACTTAATTTGTTCCAAAAGCAAGGCCTAGGACAACTAAGCCGGCTCGCGGTATGTGCCAGGCAGAGATCCAACATTTGGAATTTCTCATGACATGGAGCAAACAAAATACGTAGTAGTAAAGGTTTAGAACAAAGCGTCAAGATTCGTTACAACCCTTGGTGCATCTCATAGAAAATAATGGCATCAAGTGGATTAGACACGGTGAAAGGTTTGCTCCATCTCTGCTAGTTGGACCCCCATCTCTGCGCCTCCCCCGCGACCCCTTCTGCACCAAGGACGACCACAACAATAGTAAAGATGGCCGTCAACTGCTCTCTTCCTTATAGACAACCCAAAATCCTTCCAATCCAAACCTCCATTGCATTCAAGCTGCTGAAGCTTACAAATAACTACCAAGCATTTGAAGGTAACTTTGACCTCTAGTAAAATTGATAGAAACTTATGAAGCACCCTACACACAAACTGGGTGATGTCGAATGTGGCCATCAAACGAATACTCCTACTCTATAAAGATCCTTAATCAGTTGTCCATAATATAGACAAATAAATATGAATCGGGAACCAAGCAGTTTAATCGGCTGCAAATTTAAGGACCATTTGTATCCCTCTGAATCCTATGGCAATAAAAATCAGTAGCCAAAACCCATAGGCTAGAAAATAGCATCAGTCATTCCATGAACTAAGCCATGGAAGCATCATAATCATCGATCTACATTATAAGGAGAACTACGTATAAGAATGTGAACCAGAGTTATACCCCTTGCACATGTAATTCTCTGGAGTTAGACTCTCCAAAATATTATAACACAGGGTGCCCAAAAATATATATTACCACAATACATCTATCCATCCATTAATAATGAAAGTACTAATACATAACTTTCACCCAGAGTAGCATGGAATTGCACAAATAATACATAGCAGGGGATTCATTATTTCAATGCATAATAAGTTACGAAATACATCATCTAAACAAACAAAATAATATTTGTTTGTGCCTCTTGTTATTACTGTTATCGTGGTACCCACAATAAGGTGGAAATGTTAGCTTATTCAAGGGGGACCTACAAGCTTTGATCTCATGATGGCTAAGATAGTTTTGGATCAATGAAGCTTACAACTGGTAAATCAGGTGAGCTGGTAAGTACGGCAAACAAATTAAAGTAGAATGATCCCAAAATGTCTTTTGTTACACTATTCAACATTGAAAGAGTTTTACAAAGCAAGTTAATCGAAATTAGATCTTGCGACCATGAATCCAATCCTCTACTGATTACCACCCTCAAGTTCAAATCAAAGTTAAGAGAGCTAATTATTTGTGTGTGGCACATTCAGAGAATTGATGTGGCTATTCATAAAATCAAAATTAAGATCCATTCTCTCTAGAAGTAACTAAAATGAAAGAGGAACAGAGAATAATATTTTGTGCCAGATTGGGATTAATGCACTGATGAGAGACTCGAACAATGAAACACATGCAAAAACGTTCTCTTGATGCCCATTTACTCCTAGGAGTACTACTGAACCTAACTGAATATAGGAGTACTTACAAAACCTAGGAGTACTACTGAACCTAAACGAACGTAAGTGCATGTTTGGTGTACTAAACGTAGGAGTTGTGTGTTTGTACTTCATGGATGCAAATCAAAGGAGCTGGAGCTGCGTGTTTGTACTCCATAGACGTATTATGAACTTTGCAGTCCATGGAAAATGAACATAGCTACAAATAAAGAAGAAAAAAAGAGGCCGGGGAGAGAACAAGCTCACCTGCGAGGTTGTAGCCGAGGCAGTAGCACAGCTCGTTGCTGCAACTGAGCTCAGCACGCTGCCTCCATGTGTCTGGCATCTTCTACGCACTGCCCCCATGTGTCCGGCCTCCTTCGAGCGATGTTTCCTCACAAACAAGTAGGGGTAGAAAAACATTAATTGTAACTTATCAACAGAGCGGCAGCAGCAATCGGCGACAGATCACAGATCAACAACATGACACTAACTGAAAAACACAACACTAACTGAAAAATGCAGCCAATAGCAAAATCAGGAGTAGGATAAACCTAATAATATAATAAAAAGAATGCCCACAAGAGAAGCATGCACAATCCTATCAAATCAAAATCAATTAGTTCACCTACTGACGCCCATCTGCTAAATTATGCTTCCAGACATCCATTTTAACAAATCCTAATTCTGGAGAAGAATATAATATAAACTGACTGAATAGGACAATTGAGTTAATCGAAGCAAACAAAAAGAGTTTGAGCACTAAATTAGGCACCTGTCATAGTAAATAAACCTAAACACGACAGCCTAGAACAAACAGACCAAATAAACCAGATTAAGCAAAAGAGTCCAAATGAACCATATTAATATAAAACCCACTTATTAAATTGCACAGAGACATAATAATCATAAAATGCATGCATCACAGATTGAGCTCACATTCTACAAGCGGCGGCATCTTCCTGACAGCATACTACCCCAGCTAGTCTCCAATGAACAATTTTCACAAACCATTTGTGCAACGCCATTGGCTTGTTTGGATTGTTAGGCAAGCAGGACTTAAAAACAAAATAGCAGGTCACTGCTATGACAAAGCTAAAAGAAAATAACAAATAAAACAAGCAAGGAAGAAAAGGGGACCACAAAAACCCAAGCAGGGAATAGTACTCTTTGCCTCTACCAATATGAAGGCTGTTGGGGAACGTAGTAATTTCAAAAAAAATCCTAGGCACACGCAAGATCATGGTGATGCATAGCAACGAGAGGGGAGAGTGTTGTCTACGTACGGTTGTAGACCGGCAGCGGAAGCGTTGACACAACATAGAGGAAGTAGTCGTACGTCTTCCTGATCTGACCGATCCAAGCACCGAACGTACAGCACCTCTGAGTTCTGCACACGTTCAACTCGGTGACGTCCCTCGAGCTCCGATCCAGCCGAGCGTTGAGGGAGAGTTTCGTCAGCACAACGGCGTGATGACGGTGATGATGTTCTACCGACGCAGGGCTTCGCCTAAGCACCGCTACATTATGACCGAGGTGTAATATGGTGGAAGGGGGCACCGCACACGGCTAAGGAACGATCACGAAGATCAACTTGTGTGTCATGGGGGTGCCCCCTTGCCCCTGTATGTAAAGGAGGGAGAGGGGGAGGTGCGGCCGGCCCTAGGGGTGCGCCTGGAGGAGTCCTACTCCCGGTGCGAGTAGGACTCCCCCCTCTTGCCTTGGAGAAGGAAAGGGGAAGGGGGGAAAGAGGAAAGGGGGGCGCCGCCCCCCTTCCTTGTCCTATTCGAACTGGGGGGGA
The DNA here is from genome assembly GCF_003073215.2 of Triticum urartu. Taxonomy (NCBI): domain Eukaryota; kingdom Viridiplantae; phylum Streptophyta; class Magnoliopsida; order Poales; family Poaceae; genus Triticum; species Triticum urartu. The sequence continues at coordinate 581,187,376 of NC_053028.1, forward strand.
GGGGGCGCGCGGCCTGCCCTGGCCGGCCCTCCTCTTCTCCCTTAGGGCCCATGTAGGCCCATTAACCCCCGGGGTGGTTCAGGTAACCCCCCGGTGCTCCGGTAAAATCCCGATTTCACCCGGAACGTTTCCGATATCCAAATATAGGCGTCCAATATATCAATCTTTATGTCTCGACCATTTAGAGACTCCTCGTCATGTCCATGATCATATCCGGGACTCCAAACAACCTTCGGTACATCAAAACCCAAAAACCCTAATTATGATCATCACCGAACTTTAAGTGTGCGGACCCTACGGGTTCGAGAACTATGTAGACATGACCAAGACACGTCTCCGGTCAATAACCAATAGCGTAACCTGGATGCTCATATTGGCTCCTACATATTCTATGAAGATCTTTATCGGTCAGACCGCATAACAACATACATTGTTCCCTTTGTCATCGGTATGTTACTTGCCCGAGAGTCGATCGTCAGTATTCCAATACCTAGTTCAATCTCGTTACCGGCAAGTTTCTTTACTCGTTCCGTAATACATCATCCCGCAACTAACTTATTAGTTGCAATGCTTGCAAGGCTTGAGTGATGTATATTACCGAGAGGGACCAGAGATACCTCTCCGACAATCGGAGTGACAAATCCTAATCTCGAAATACGCCAACCCAACAAATACCTTCGGAGACACCTGTAGAGCACCTTTATAATCACCCAGTTACGTTGTGACGTTTGGTAGCACACAAAGTGTTCCCCCGGTAAACGGGAGTTGCATAATGTCATAGTCATAGGAACATGTATAATTTATGAAGAAAGCAATAGCAACAAACTAAACGATCAAGTGCTGATCTAACGGAATGGGTCAAGTCAATCACATCATTCTCCTAATGATGTGATCCCGTTAATCAAATGTTGACTCATGTCTATGGTTAGGAAACATAACCATCTTCAATAAATGAGCTAGTCAAGCAGAGGCATACTAGTGACACTTTGTTTGTCTATGTATTCACACATGTATTATGTTTCCAGTTAATACAATTCTAGAATGAATAATAAACATTTATCATGATATAAGGAAATAAATAATAACTTTATTATTGCCTCTAGGGCATATTTCCTTCAGTCTCCCACTTGCACTAGAGTCAATAATCTAGATTACATAGTAATGATTCTAACACCCATGGAGCCTTGGTGCTGATCATGTTTTGCTCGTGGAAGAGGCTTAGTTAGCGGGTCTGCAACATTCAGATCCGTATGTATCTTGCAAATTTCTATGTCTCCCACTTGGACTAAATCCTGAATGGAATTGAAGCATCCCTTGATGTGCTTGGTTCTCTTGTGAAATCTGGATTCCTTCGCCAAGGCAATTGCACCAGTATTGTCACAAAAGATTTTCATTGGACCCAATGCACTAGGTATGACACCTAGATCGGATATGAACTCCTTCATCCAGACTCCTTCATTTGCTGCTTCCGAAGCAGCTATGTACTCCGCTTCACATGTAGATCCCACCACGACGCTTTGTTTAGAACTGCACCAACTGACAGCTCCACCGTTCAATATAAACACGTATCTGGTTTGCAATTTAGAAATGTCCGGATCAGTGTCAAAGCTTGCATCAACGTAACCATTTACGATAAGTTCTTTGTCACCTCCATATACGAGAAACATATCCTTAGTCCTTTTCAGGTACTTCAGGATGTTCTTGACCGCTGTCCAGTGATCCACTCCTGGATTACTTTGGTACCTCCCTGCTAGACTTATAGCAAGGCACACATCAGGTCTGGTACACAGCATTGCATACATGATAGAGCCTATGGCTGAAGCATAGGGAACATCTTTCATTTTCTCTCTATCTTCTACGGTGGTCGGACATTGAGTCTTACTCAACTTCACACCTTGTAACACAGGCAAGAACCCTTTCTTTGCATGATCCATTTTGAACTTCTTCAAAACTTTGTCAAGGTATGTGCTTTGTGAAAGTCCAATTAAGCGTCTAGATCTATCTCTATAGATCTTAATGCCCAATATGTAAGCAGCTTCACCGAGGTCTTTCATTGAAAAACTTTTATTCAAGTATCCCTTTATGCTATCTAGAAATTCTATATCATTTCCAATCAGTAATATGTCATCGACATATAATATCAGAAATGCTATAGAGCTCCCACTCACTTTCTTGTAAATACAGGCTTCTCCAAATGTCTGTACAAAACCAAATGCTTTGATCACACATCAAAGTGTTTATTCCAACTCCGAGAGGCTTGCACCAGTCCATAAATGGATCGCTGGAGCTTGCACACTTTGTTAGCTCCCTTTGGATCGACAAAACCTTCTGGTTGCATCATATACAACTCTTCTTCCAGAAATCCATTCAGGAATGCAGTTTTGACATCCATTTGCCAAATTTCATAATCATAAAATGCGGCAATCGCTAACATGATTCGGACAGACTTAAGCATCGCTACGGGTGAGAAGGTCTCATCGTATTCAATCCCTTGAACTTGTCGGAAACCTTTCGCAACAAGTCGAGCTTTGTAGACAGTAACATTACCGTCAGCGTCAGTATTCTTCTTGAAGATCCAATTATTCTCAATTGCTTGCCGATCAACGGGCAAGTCAACCAAAGTCCACACTTTGTTCTCATACATGGATCCCATCTCAGATTTCCTGGCTTCTAGCCATTTTGCGGAATCTGGGCTCACCATCGCTTCTTCCTAGTTCTTAGGTTCATCATGATCTAGTAGCATGACTTCCAGAACAGGATTACAGTACCACTCTGGTGCGGATCTTACTCTGGTTGATCTTCGTGGTTCGGTAGTAACTTGATCTGAAGTTTCATGATCATTATCATTAGCTTCCTCACTAATTGGTATAGGTGTCACAGAAACCGGTTTCTGTGATGTACTACTTTCCAATAAGGGAGCAGGTACAGTTACCTCATCAAGTTCTACTTTCCTCCCACTCACTTCTTTCGAGAGAAACTCCTTCTCTAGAAAGGATCCATTCTTAGCAATGAATGTCTTGCCTTCGGATCTGTGATAGAAGGTGTACCCAACAGTCTCCTTTGGGTATCCTATGAAGACACATTTCTCCGATTTGGGTTCGAGCTTATCAGGTTGAAGGTTTTTCACATAAGCATCGCAGCCCCAAACTTTCAGAAACGATAACTTTGGTTTCTTGCCAAACCACAGTTCATAAGGCGTCGCCTCAACGGATTTCGATGGTGCCCTATTTAACGTGAATGCAGCCGTCTCTAAAGCATAACCCCAAAACGATAGCGGTAAATCAGTAAGAGACATCATAGATCGCACCATATCCAGTAAAGTACGATTACGACATTCGGACACACCATTACGCTGTGTTGTTCCAGGTGGCGTGAGTTGCGAAACTATTCCGCATTTTTTCAAATGTAGACCAAACTCGTAACTCAAATACTCTCCTCCACGATCAGATCGTAGAAACTTTATTTTCTTGTTATGATGATTTTCAACTTCACTCTGAAATTCTTTGAACTTTTCAAATGTTTCAGACTTATGCTTCATTAAGTAGATATGCCCATATCTGCTTAAATCATCTGTGAAGGTGAGAAAATAACGATATCCGCCACGAGCCTCAACATTCATCGGACCACATACATCTGTATGTATGATTTCCAACAAATCTGTTGCTCTCTCCATAGTACCGAAGAACGGCGTTTTAGTCATCTTGCCCATGAGGCACGGTTCGCAAGTACCAAGTGATTCATAATCAAGTGATTCCAAAAGTCCATCAGTATGGAGTTTCTTCATGCGCTTTACACCGATATGACCTAAACAGCAGTGCCACAAATAAGTTGCACTATCATTATCAACTCTGCATCTTTTGGCTTCAACATTATGAATATGTGTATCACTTACTATCGAGATTCATCAAAAATAGACCACTCTTCAAGGGTGCATGACCATAAAAGGTATTAATCATATAAATAGAACAACCATTATTCTCTGATTTAAATGAATAACCGTCTCGCATCAAACAAGATCCAGATATAATGTTCATGCTCAATGCCGGCACCAAATAATAATTATTTAGGTCTAATACTAATCCCGAAGGTAGATGTAGAGGTAGCGTGCTGACTGCGATCACATCGACTTTGGAACCATTTCCCACGCGCATTGTCACCTCGTTCTTCGCCAGTGTTCGCTTAGTCCGTAGTCCCTGTTTCGAGTTGCAAATATTAGCAACAGAACCAGTATCAAGTACCCAGGTGCTACTGCGAGCTCTAGTAAGGTACACATCAATAACATGTATATCACATATACCTTTGTTCACCTTGCCATCCTTCTTATCCGCCAAATACTTGGGGCAGTTCCGCTTCCAGTGTCCAGTCTGCTTGCAGTAGAAGCACTCAGTTTCAGGCTTAGGTCCAGATTTGGGTTTCTTCTCCTGAGCAGCAACTTGCTTGCTGTTCTTCTTGAAGTTCCCCTTCTTGATTTCTACCTCCGCAGCCTTTAGCATTGTGAAGAGCTCGGGAATCGTCTTATCCATCCCTTGCATATTATAGTTCATCATGAAGCTCTTGTAGCTTGGTGGCAGTGATTGAAGAACTCTGTCAATGACACTATCAACAGGAAGATTAACTCCCAGTTGAGTCAAGTGATTATGATACCCAGACATTTTGAGTATATGTTCACTGACAGAACTATTCTCCTCCATCTTGCAGCTATAGAACTTATTGGAGACTTCATATCTCTCAATCCGGGCATTTGCTTGAAATATTAACTTCAACTCCTGGAACATCTCCTATGCTCCATGACGTTCAAAACATCGTTGAAGTCTCGATTCTAAGCCGTAAAGCATGGCACACTGAACTATCGAGTAGTCATCAGCTTTGCTCTGCCAGACGTTCATAACATCCGGTGTTGCTCCAGCAGCAGGCCTGGCACCCAGCGGTGCATCCAGGACGTAATTCTTCTGTGCAGCAATGAGGATAATCCTCAAGTTACAGACCCAGTCCGTGTAATTGCTACCATCATCTTTCAACTTTGCTTTCTCAAGGAACGCATTAAAATTCAACGGAACAACACCACGGGCCATCTATCTACAATCGAACATAGACAAGCAAGATACTATCAGGTACTAAGTTCATGATAAATTTAAGTTCAATTAATCATATTACTTAAGAACTCCCACTTAGAAAGACATCTCTCTAATCTTCTAAGTGATCACGTGATCCAAATCAACTAAACCATAACGGATCATCACGTGAAATGGAGTAGCTTTCAATGGTGAACATCGATATGTTGATCATATCTACTATATGATTCACGCTCGACCTTTTGGTCTCTATGTTCCGAGGCCGTATCTGGATATGCTAGGCTCGTCAAGTTTAACCTGAGTATTCTGCGTGTGCAAAACTAGCTTACACCCATTGTAGATGGACGTAGAGTTTATCACACCCGATCATCACGTGGTGTCTGGGCACGACGAACTTTGGCAACGGTGCATACTCAGGGAGAACTCTTTTATCTTGAAATTTAGTGAGAGATCATCTTATAATGCTACCGTCAATCAAAGCAAGATAAGGTGCATAAAAGATAAACATAATATGCAATCAATATAAGTGATATGATATGACCCTCATCATCTTGTACTTGTGATCTCCATCTCCGGAGTACCGTCATGATCACCATCGTCACCGGCGCGACACCTTGATCTCCATCGTAGCATCGTTGTCGTCTCGCCAATCTTATGCTTCCACGACTATCGCTACCGCTTAGTGACAAAGTAAAGCATTACAGCGCGATTGTATTGCATACAATAAAGCGACAACCATATGGCTCCTGCCAGTTGCCGATAACTCGGTTACAAAACATGATCATCTCATACAATATAGCATCATGTCTTGAACATATCACATCACAACATTCCCTGCAAAAACAAGTTAGACGTCCTCTACTTTGTTGTTGCAAGTTTTACGTGGCTGCTACGGGCTTAGCAAGAACCGTTCTTACCTACGCATCAAAACCACAATGATAGTTTGTCAAGTTGGTGCTGTTTTAACCTTCGCAAGGACCGGGCGTAGCCACACTCGGTTCAACTAAAGTTGGAGAAACTGACACCCGCCAGCCACCTATGTGCAAAGCACGTCGGTAGAACCAGTCTCGTGTAAGCGTACGCGTAATGTCTGTCCGGGCCGCTTCATGCAACTATACCGCCGAACCAAAGTATGACATGCTGGTAAGCAGTATTACTTATATCGCTCACAACTCACTTGTGTTCTACTCGTGCATAACATCAACGCATAAAACTTGGCTCTGATACCACTGTTGGGGAACTTAGTAATTTCAAAAAAATTCCTACGCACACGCAAGATCATGGTGATGCATAGCAACGAGAGGGGAGAGTGTTGTCTACGTACCCTTGTAGACCGGAAAAGGAAGCGTTGACACAACGTAGAGGAAGTAGTCGTACGTCTTCCCGATCCGACCGATCCAAGCACCGAACGTACGGCACCTCCGAGTTCTGCACACTTCAACTCGGTGACGTCCCTCGAGCTTCGATCTAGCCGAGCGTTGAGGGAGAGTTTCGGCAGCACGACGGCGTGATGACGGTGAGATGTTCTACCGATGCAGGGCTTCGCCTAAGCACCGCTACGATATGACCGGGGTGGAATATGGTGGAAGGGGGCACCGCACACGGCTAAGGAACGATCATGAAGATCAACTTGTGTGAAATGGGGTGCCCCCTTGCCCCCGTATATAAAGGAGGGAGAGGGGGAGGTGCGGCCGGCCCTAGGGGTGCACCTGGAGGAGTCCTACTCCCACTGGAAGTAGTACTCCCCCCTCTTGCCTTGTTGGAGAAGGAAAGGGGAAGGGGGAAAGAGGAAAGGGGGGCGCCGCCCCCCCCTTCCTTGTCCTATTCGGACTAGGGGGGAGGGGGCGCGGCCTGCCCTGGCCGGCCCTCCTCTTCTCCATTAGGGCCCATGTAGGCCCATTAACCCCCGAGGGGGTTCCCATAACCCCCCGGTGCTCTGGTAAAATCCCGATTTCACCCGGAACGTTTCCGATATCCAAATATAGGCTTCCAATATATCAATCTTTATGTCTCGACCATTTCGAGACTCCTTGTCATGTCCATGATCATATCCGGGACTCCGAACAACCTTCGGTACATCAAAACACAAAACCCTAATTACGATCGTCACCGAACTTTAACCGTGCGGACCCTACGGGTTCGAGAACTATGTAGATAACCAATAGCGGAACCTGGATGCTCATATTGGGTCCTACATATTCTACGAGGATCTTTATCGGTCAGACCGCATAACAACATACGTTGTTCCCTTTGTCATCGGTATGTTACTTGCCTGAGATTCGATCGTCGGTATTCCAATACCTAGTTCAATCTCGTTACTGGCAAGTCTCTTTACTCGTTATGTAATACATCATCCCGCAACTAACTTATTAGTTGCAATGCTTGCAAGGCTTGAGTGATGTGTATTACCGAGAGGGCCCAGAGCTACCTCTCCGACAATCGGACTGACAAATCCTAATCTCGAAATACGCCAACCCAACAAATACCTTCGGAGACACTAGTAGAGCACCTTTATTCATCACCCAGTTACGTTGTGATGTTTGGTAGCACACAACATGTTCCCCCAGTAAACGGGAGTTGCATAATCTCATAGTCATAGGAACATGTATAAGTTATGAAGAAAGCAATAGCAACAAACTAAACGATCAAGTGCTAAGCTAACGGAATGGGTCAAGTCAATCACATCATTCTCCTAATGATGTGATCCTGTTAATCAAATGAGAACTCATGTCTATGGTTATGAAACATAACCATCTTCAATCAATGAGCTAGTCAAGTAGAGGCATACTAGTGACACTTTGTTTGTCTATGTATTCACACATGTATTATGTTTCCGGTTAATACAATTCTAGCATGAATAATAAACATTTATCATGATATAAGGAAATAAATAATAACTTTATTATTGCCTCTAGGGCATATTTCCTTCAAAGGAAATAAATAGACCCACACATTTACCAACATACAGACCAACACGAACGACAAGCACAAATAGACTAAATCTAACAACAGGTCCGGATGCAAGATAAGGAAAACACAACGCCATACGAACGCAAGCCTAGGACTGGAAAGGAAAAGGAGCAGAGAGGAGTAGGGGGAAAAGGTTGGACCTACAGATTCTTGGACGAAGACGAGGGTGGCTGACACAGATCAAACATAATCAAACATTTATAAAGCAACCATTCATTTTCCAAGGATAAAACTAAGTTCAAAGTAGGCGAACACAATTCTAGCAAGCACCCAGGCATAGGAATATTTGAAAGCAGATACTCAAACATTTATATATCACAGCAGAACTCTGAATAGCAACCAGGCATAGGCAAAACAATAGTTGTAACAACAACAAAAAGACATACCAAAGTAAAAAATAGGGTGTCATCAAGAATGCCTAATTGTTCAAGTATACATTATGGGTTGGGCTCATGAACAATCACACACAGAGCATAAATACAAATTTGAGTCGATTCATTTAAACACGGAATCAGGATAATACAAAAAGAAGCAGACTGACAACATACTTATATACCTAGATAGACCCATCCTAACCACCCTGCCACTGACTCACTACTCGCCTTTTAGCACCTATATATCAAACAAAAGAATGAAAACCTCCTCTGCACCTATGTTGTTGCAGAGAATTAAAACAAGCCATTCGACTGATAACTTGCTGGGAGCGAGTCAAAGTGCAACTTCAAGGACCAATAACACACAATAAAAGATCAAGAACAACTTATATGCAATAAAGGTGTGAGTGAGAAGAAATCTTTACATAAGACGGCTATAAACACCGGAGCATAAATAAGAAACACATTTAACTACAAATAAAAAGGATTCAGGGTTCAATGCATGGTGGGCTCAGATTCGCCTTTTCTCGATCATATGACCCACCCCCGTCATCTCTAATCACCAGATCAATCTGTTTATAGAGTGGAGCTGCCCTGGTTATCACACAACAAGAATGACCATCCAAGGACAGAGCAATAAGTATCACAAGATCAAAAAGGATTCTAGAGACAAGAGGGAGGATCCAACTTGATACCCACAGGTTTCTCGATTGCTCAAAGGCACATTTATTTCAGCCATGGTTAATCATCATTTCCCTAGCAAGAATGGCCTCCGACCGGTGGGGCATGTGACTGGACACACAGGCCATGCCCACACACACGGTCGCTGACGGACGCGTCCCACACGCCAGCAAGCACCGGTCGAACAGACCGAGTGAGCGACGCCGCGAGCCAAACAAGCTAACCCATCACTACAGGGGCGAGGACTCGATCCAACGGTCGATATCCATCTGGAGCGAGATCAAACGGTCCCAATCACATCAAGCTAACGATCCAACGGCTGAAAGTGCCTGAGCTCTATGAACGTCCGACGGGACCTTCATTTCTTCTCTTTTGGTGGATATGTTCTTACAAGGGTGAAACTGCCCTGGTTATCACTCATCAGAAAATGACCATCCAAGGACAGAGCCACTAAAATAAGAACATGATCAAAATGACTCAAAGAAACAAGGGGGGATCCAACTTAATACCCACAAGTGCCTCGATTGCTTGAGAGCATGCTTATATCACCCATAACCAATCATCATAGCCCTGGCTATGTCCCATACAGTAGCCGAAGCAGAGGAGCAGGAGGAAGATGCAGCTCACCGAGGGAGGTTGTAGCCGAGGCAGTACTCAATGGGTGCCAGAGTTGCGGTTGAACGACGTCCAACCGGCGAGGAACCGCTTCCTACACTCCTGATCCGGCATAAAAAGAAGCAGGAGCTCATCATTTCCCACTGCTCCTGAAAAAATTGTAAAGCAAACAAAAATTAATGCTTTGTGACTGACCAGCAAGAACTAGAAAACAAATTCTTATAACCGAAGGTGCTCTGAACCCAAATCTTTTCTTCATAAACATGGAGAAACTCTCATCAACAGAGTAAGCTTGCGACATATAAAAAAATATTATAAGAAAGAACACCAGATAGAAGCTAACAAAATTAAGTTTACAATATACCCTAGCAAATCAACAACTGTACAAAAATATTGTGGGCCAAATGGAATTCATATAGGCCACCAACTAAACTGAGAGGAACCAAACTTTTATATTTTGACCAATTTTTCCACATTAGTCTAAAGCTCTTGTTATTTTATTTATCCAAATTAAGATTGTCATTATTTAAACCAGATATTCTTAAAGCCTCTATCTGATTTAAGCCCAGAACATAAAATTAGATGGCAGAAAACATGCATGGACTGAACTCTTCAGCAAAATAATATATGTCTATTCAAAGCTATATGTTTCCAGATTGTTTAGGATTATTTTAACTGCTTTTGACATCTTTGTGCTTGCTTGGCATTTGGATTCGATGTACTGAATTGATACTTTGCACATATATAGTACATCTTTTGTATGTACTTTACAGAAGTACCTCATTGGCTCCTATTACCAAGACCGATAAGAATTTGGGCAGCTACGAGATGGATAATTTTTTGAACTTACTGATGACAGGGAGGTTCATTTCAAGCTCAAGAAGCTTAAAGCCATCCATGTCTGGCATGTGCACATCACTGATAACAAGATCAATGTCCCTGTTTTCTCATAGCATCCTCAGTGCGATAACAACCTGATTCGTCGCCATCACTCGACACACAACAACAGGTTGCTCTTCCAAAGTGGGTAACAATACAAGGGAAATGGTCCTATGCATTTTTCATGACAAAAAACAGATGCCTGGTGCATCTTCTGTACTATAAAAAGGGCATCATAAATTCAGGTCACCCTATCAAATGAATCTATCCATCCAGAGGTAACCAATCTTTGGTTACAGGCAGCATCTGAAAGTTAGCTGACCTGGCACAATGTTCTTATCTGATTGTGAGATATGTAACCAAAGATGGGTTACCTCTAACTAAAGATTGTCTAAACTATGTTAGGCAAATACATACACTAAAATAGGCAAAAAATCATGTAGGACCCAATTCCATTAAATTGAAAAAACCTAAAGATCCGTGGTCACTAAAGTAGGAGCCTAAAAGATTAAATAAACCTAGATGGGATTAAAAAAGAAGCAGACAGAATGGACACAGATCAGGCATGCCAACCTAAATGGACCAGCCCAATGAATGTCTACCTGACAACATACTACTTCAGCTACAAGCCAATGAACATTTTTCATAATCATATCTAGAACGATATTGGTTTGTTTGGCCCCAACAGCGCGACACATGCAAGCAATTCCAACAAACAAATCAATAGGCTACTTCTAAGACACAGCAGAAAGGTACAAAAAAATTCCTAGGTCCTGCCAGGATATAGAGAAGTGACAATATCCCCAATTCCAAATGTCAAGCAAGCACAAAAATACACACTACTAGAAAAAGGGCTATAGATGGAATTGATACTAATGGCGCACCAGACAGGCAGTGCGCCATTAGTATATACTAATGGCGCACCACCTACTGATACGCATTAGAGTTGAAACTACTAATGGCGCACCTTGCCCAGGGTGCGCCATTAGTATCAATTTTTTTAACTAGTGCGCCTGTCCAAACATACTAATGGCGCATCCAGTTATAGTGCGCCATTACTAGTTGTAACTAGTAATGGCGCACCAGTCGGAAAGTGCGCCACTAATGTTGTTTTTTTATTATATTTTTTATTCCCTTTTTTGCAAAACTACTAATGGCGCACTCTCCCACCGTGCGCCATTACTAGTTTAAACTAGTAATGGCGCACTGTGGGACAGTGCGCCATTAGTATTTTTTTTGCAAAACTACTAATGGCGCAGCACCAGGAGGTGCGCCATTAGTAACCTGGATTACTAATGGCGCATTTAGAGTTGGTGCGCCATTAGTAAGTGGGCAGCAACAAGATATTTTGGACAGCCTCTCCTACCCACACTCACTTTCTCCCCACTTCATTCTCTCCACCTCCTCCTTGTCTCGGGTGCCTCCTCTTTTTCACCTCATTTCCACCATAGATTCATTCAATTTAAGTGGTTAAATTACCTTGTTTTGATAGGTAAGTAAGGGGGGAAGCTATATTTATGTTGTTCTCCCTACAACAATGTGCACATGCACTTTTTATGGCCTAGCTAGATCTATGTATGTTCGTGGTGTTGCATATGTTCGTGGTGTTGCATATGTGTGTGGTGTTGCATATGTGTTTGTGTTTGGAGGTGTACCGGTATTTGAAATTCGATAGTTGCCAATATTTTGCCGGAATGTTGATTCATTTCCGTTTTGGCGAGAATTTTGGCATTAAGCATTCTTTTTGGTCCTATTTTTAGGGAAAGTCATGCCAAATTTTTTCTTGGTTCTAAAATATCGTTTTGCTCTACCCCGCAGGCGACCATGGTCCGCATGATGACCGAAGGCATCGTGAATAGGTTTTTGAGGTCCGCGAAGGCCGAGATGCTTCAAAAGAACGAGACGGAGATAAGATGTCCGTGTCGAAGATGCAAGCCGAAGAGCCTTACTGCGGACCCGGAATCCGGGCAAGTGCGGGACCACCTGCTCTTGCGTGGTTTCATGGATGGCTATCGGTGGCAAGGTGATGAAGATGACTATGAAGTCGTCCATGGGGGCCGAGCAAGAAATGAGGAAGGGCAGCAAGACAACCACCGCAGCTCGGGCGGGCGAGAAGACGAAGAATCCCGAGGAGATGATCACGACGGTGATGTTGTACACAGTCATCATGTAGAAGATGCAGGACATGATGATGAGGAAGATGCCGGAGCAGACGACGGGCATGATCATGAAGATGATGATGCCGGCGGAGCAGACGACGCTGGACCATCGATGGGCTGGGTGCAGGACCCTCATATTCAAGAGCTGCTTCTCAAGCAGACGGATAACGCAAGAGCTGCCGCCCGAGAGAAAGCCAAGATGGATCAACTTGAGTTAGACGCGGTTACTCCATTGTATGAAGGATGCAGGCCCAAGGATACCCGCGTGAAAGTAACGCTCATGGCTCTGGAGATGAAGGTAAAACACAAAATGACCAACGCATGCTTCGACGAGAACATGTCATTCTGGCACGAACGTCTTCCTGAGGGGAACAAGTGCCCGACCAGTTTGGAGGAGGCGAAGAAAATCGTGTGTCCTCTGGATTTACCGCACGTGAAATACCATGTGTGCATGAACAATTGCATCATTTATCGGGATGAGCACGCGGAGTCTACCATATGTCCGGTGTGCGGCGTCACTCGATACAAGAAGAGGAAGAAAGCTCCTCGAAAAGTGGTGTGGTACTTTCCGATCAGTCCTCGTCTGCAGCGGTATTTCGCGGACCCTAAGGTAGCAAAGCTCCTGCGTTGGCACGCGGATAGGGAGGAGAAGAAGCGAGAAGATGACGCAAATGATCCGGAGATAGATAAAAAAGACAAGATGCTGAGTCACCCTAAGGATGCGAGCTAGTGGCAAGCGTTGAACTTCGAAGACCCCGAATTTGGGAATGATCCAAGGAACATCGTGCTGGGCGCGAGCACCGATGGAGTCAATCCGTTTGGCAGCCAGAGAAGCACACATAGCACCTGGCCTGTGTTTGTGTGGATGTACAACCTTCCCCCCTGGTTGTGCATGAAGAGGAAGTACATTCACATGAGTATGCTAATTGAAGGACCGAAACAACCAGGGAACGACATCAATCTGTATCTGGGGCTGCTGAAAGAGGAGCTTGACACGCTATGGAAAACGCCAGCCAATACGTGGGACGCCGCAGAGAAAGAATATTTCCCTATGAGAGCCGCGCTGCTCACGACGGTGCACGACTATCTCGGTTACGGATATGTCGCGGGGCAGGTGGTCCACGGATTTTCTGGATGCGTCAGGTGCATGGATGACACAACGTATCGCCAGCTAGATAGAGATCCCAGGTCTTCGAAAACCGTGTTCATGCGACATCGAAGGTGGCTTCGCAACGATGACCCGTGGAGAAAACGCAAGGATCTGTTTGATGGTGAAACCGAACCCCGAGGACGCCCGCGTACGAGGAGCGGCGAGGAAATAGACGAGCTGTTGAAAAATTGGAAAGACTGCCCACTGCCGGGAAAGAAGCAAAAGGCGCCACAGCCGGGAAAGAAGCGAAAGGCGCCAGAGCCGCTGCTGAAGGTATGGAAAACGAGGTCCGTTTTCTGGGACTTGCCGTACTGGAAGATCCACCGTGTGCCTCACAGCCTTGATGTCATGCATATCACGAAGAACGTGTGCGAGAGTCTGCTTGGTACCCTGCTCAACATGCCAGAGAGGACCAAAGATGGGCCGAAAGCAAGGGCAGACTTGAAATCAATGGGCATCAGGCAGGAGCTTCACGCTATATATGATGATCATGATGATGATGATGATGATGATGAGGCGAAGCAGGACACGGAAAGTCGTCACAAAGGCAAAAAGGCCAAGAAGACCGGAAATGACTACCCTCCCGCGTGCTTCACTCTAAGTCAGGAGGAGATCGAGCAGTTTTTCACCTGCCTCGTAGGAGTAAAACTTCCTTACGGTTACGCGGGGAAGATAAGCAGATATCTAGACCCAGCGAAGCTGAAGTTCAGCGGGATGAAGTCTCACGACTGTCACGTGCTGATGACGCAGATACTTCCAGTTGCAATCCGTGGGATCATGGACGCGCACGTCCGTGAAACCCTATTTGGCCTATGCAACTTTTTCGACGTCATCTCTCGGAAGTCTGTTGGCGTGAGGCAACTCAGAAGGCTACAGGAAGAGATCGTGGTGATACTATGCGAGCTTGAGATGTACTTCCCGCCCGCATTCTTCGACGTTATGGTGCATCTGCTGGTCCATATCGTGGACGATATCATCCAACTCGGGCCGACGTTCCTGCACAGCATGATGCCGTTCGAAAGGATGAATGGTGTCATCAAAGGATACGTTCGCAACATGTCACATCCAGAGGGAAGCATAGCCAGGGGCTTTCTGACCGAAGAGTGCATCTCCTACTGCACGAATTATCTAGGCATCGAGAACCCCGTTGGTCTGCCCGTCAACAGGCACCTCGGCTGGCTCGCTGGATGGGGTCACCGTGAGGGTCGTCGCGAAATGCATGTCGACTTCGAGGGTCGACTCGCCGACTTTGAAAGAGCAAACCTAGTCGCGCTACAACACATAGACGTGATCGATCCTTGGGTGGTACAGCACAAAACCTTTATTAAGAAGATGTACAATGACCGAGGCCAACAGAGGACGGACGGAGATATACTCAAAGAGCACAACTCATGTTTCACGCGTTGGTTCAAGCAGAAGCTTCTGTCGTACCATTTACATGAGGATTCTTCCGCGGAAGAACAACTCATATTCACCTTGTCACAGGGCGCCGAGCACAACCTGATGACCTATGAGGCGTACGATATCAACGGCTACACATTCTACACCGAGGCCAAGGACATGAAGAGCGATGGTTATCAGAACTCCGGGGTAACGATGGAATCCTACACCGGTAACGACAAGGACAGATACTACGGAAGGATCGAGGAGATCTGGGAGCTGAGCTACGCTGGAGAGAAGGTCCCGATGTTCCGTGTCAGATGGGCCAAGAGCGTCCTAAAAGAAGACCGGTATTTCACCACCATGGTTATACCCGAAGCCAAATCCAAGACCGCGGGCGCAAACGTCACCGCGAAAAATGAGCCATGGGTACTGGCTTCCCAAGTGGACCAATGCTTCTTCATTACCGACCCGTCAAAGCCCAGTCGTGTTGTCATGAGGAGAGGCAAAAGGAAGATCATCGGAATGGATGGAGTAGCCAATGAGCAAGACTTCGACAAGTATGGCGACCCGAGGATCGAACATGACGACGATGATGAAGTAGCAGCATACACCACAAGAAGAAGTAGGACCACCCTACCTAAAGGACGTCCGTTCCACAGAAGAACTCCATTTGCGAAAAAGAAGGGCAAGAAGATTGTGAACAGATAGCTAGCTAAGATCGATTGTATTTAGATCGTAACCTTCATTTCTCGATTGTATTTCATCGGCACTTTTTGAACTATCATGAATATTTTTAAATTTCATGGACACTCGATCTCGATCCCCCTCCATCTCGATCGCTATCCCACCTCGCCAGATCCGGCCGTCCCCCTCGCCGCCGAGCACCCCTCGGTCCACCGGCCGCCGCCGCCGACCCCCCGCACCCTCAATTCCCCTACTCAACCGCCGCCGCCGACCCCCCGCACCCCCCGCACCCTCCCCCGCTCCACCGGCATTACTGTTTGATGATATTTTTAAAAAAATTATTACTGTCTTATAAAAAACATTACTGATACGATTTAAACAAGTTTGAACATATTTAAACACAAATAAGTATCAAACAACATTTTAAATGCATAAAAAAAATTTGTGGAGCCTAGGAATCAAACCCAGGACCTCCTGGTGTGAGAACTGGCTGTTGACCAGTTGAGCTAGTAGAGGGGACTTGATGTGGATCAGCTCAGGTGGTAGATAACCTGTTGGCTCGAGCAGAAATAAAAAAATACTAATGGCGCACCACGGTGGGGTGCGCCATTAGTATGGATATACTTATGGCGCACCGAGGGGTGGTGCGCCATTAGTATTGTGCCTGGCCCCATCCATATTTCCCTCCCTCCCCGGCCCCTCCCTATCCCCTCTCTCTCCCTCGCCCTCGCCCTCGACGCCGCCTCGACGCTGCCCCGCCGCCCCGACGCTGCCCCGCCGCCCCGACGCCGCCTCGACTGCGACCGCGAGCTCGAGCTCGACAGGTGCCTCCCCTCCCCCTACCTCCCTCCCCAGCTATTCGCGCCGCTGCTCTGCGCTCCGCGCGTCCCGCTCGCGGCGTTTCTGGATGGAAGAGACCAAGGGTTTCCTGGCCGCGCCCCCTTCTCCTCCTCCTCTCTCTCCCACGCTCGATTTGTGTCGCGTGCTTCACTGATTTGGCCGTATGATTTCTGGGCGTTTGCTCTGACGCTAGTGTGCACATTCTTTCTACCAGCCCCGCTTAGGCCATGTTCGGTTAATCCCCTTGCCGCACGGATTGAAGGGGATTGGGGAGGTTTGAGAAGAATTTTGACTTGCAAAGGATTTAATCCCCTTCAATCCCTTTCAAACCTCTTCAAACCCTGCCAAACCGAACAAGGCCTTATGGGAGTTTTGTTGCCTGCAACGCTAGAATTCACTATTCAGTAGTGAAGAGTGTGTAATTTGTGTTTCCCTGTATCTGAACCTCCTGTATGCCCCGTATCTGAACCTACTGTATGCCTTGTATCTGAACCTGTTGTATGCCATGTATCTCATTTTAGGCTTCAGCAATCTGTAACTGGATGAGAACTACTTCGTGTTATCAGTGTCATGTTGTTTGTGCATGATCAGGTGCCGTTTTCATGATTGGGATTGTAGGTACCAGTGTGAACATAGGCTTAGGAGTGTTTCATGCACTGATTGGTTTGACACGATTTATCCACCTTGTTCAGAGTGAACCATAGCTAGTTTTTTTTATTATCGAATATACGCGTCCACCTTCCCATTTTGTCCTTTGCTCACTATCACAATAACTTGCAAAGACTTGGGGTGTTATGTTAGTGTTTCTGTTCACTGCATCGCATTGCATTTATATATTGTAAGAGTACCAACCAGATTACACAAATCATTTTTGATCTACAAGGTTGTTGTTGCTGTGATGGAGTAACTCTGTAAGATGGAGTACATATTTGGTTTGGTTGATTGCCTGGCATGAGCTAGATGAAATGATCTATTTCTCCTGATGTGAAATGATCCCTTTCTCCTGAAATGTTGATTAATTTCCGTTTCGGTTGAGAATGGGGCACTCCTAGGTCAAGAAAATTAGCAAAGGTCATGCCCAATTTTCTTGACCTAGAAGGTACCCGATTCTCAACCGAAACTTTTATTTGTGAGCCTTGAGAAGATTAATTGGTTCCACAATGCAAGCCAACTTTTATTTCTCTTGCCTGGTTCCACTAAGATGTGTTATTGCAAGCTATTAATTATTTTTCAGTTGTGAGCCTTGAGAAGATTAATTTTTTCCTATATTGTAGCTTTAACAGTTTTCAGTGTTCCATCTTTCTAGTCTCCTATGTTGAATAGAGACATACAATTTTCAGTGTTAAATCAATTGTGTGATCTCTTTTTCTATGTGTCAAGGACTGCCCAATACAAGTAAAGCAATTCCATCCGCCTCGCCCTCTCACCACGGCCACAAAGGCTCCTGGATCTGGACCAGCCGCCGCCGGACAGCAGCAGGTCAGTAAGCCTCTCTCTCTCTCCATTCATGTACCTTCCCCTGGCCTGCTGTGACTCACTCAACCCCCATTTGCATCTAGGCAGGCGGCATCCGTCACCGGCAGGCAGGCGACATCCATCACCAGCAAACCTCCCACGCACCGTGCCTCGGACGCACAGCAGCAGGTCAGACCCCCCCTTCTTTGTACAAGAAGGCAATAATAATTTTAGATGCTAGGCCTCTACCAATAAGAGAACAAAAAGCAGATACGTCCATTGTCCAGACAAAATCTAACAGCAGCTTTGTAAGCCTAGGCCTAGAAAGCAGAGAAGAGAGGGAGAGAGGGGTCAACCTGCAAAGAGGCGGCCGAAGATGGAACACGACGAACTGGCCAGAACAATGAGCACCTGTAGACAATGGACCAACCTGCAAGGGAAAATGGGAAAAGGTACAACCATGGATGAGTTTCAGTATACCAATACAATATACACGGACTTCATATGGACTAAAAGTACTCCCTCTGTGTCAGTGTACAAAAAGAGGGGTACACTTTTTGTACCCCTATAACTGTGCACGGACAGTCTGAGCCATGGGCACCACCACACTGAGCAAGGCAAGGGAGGTGAGCCAAGGTAAGGCCAAAGCTCAAGAGAAGCAGAACGACGCCAAGACCAAGACCACAAAGAGCAAAGGGGACGAAGCGGACCCCCCCGGCAAGATCCTTGCCGGGAGGCGGTTTTAGCAAACCCGGCAAGACCCTTGCCGTGGCAGCTCGCCCCACACCTATGGAGTGAGTCACCCTTGATTCCACTGCCCCCATGGGGCAAGGATTCGAGAGACATCCCCGTGGTGGCATGCAGATCTATGTGAAGACATTGAAGATCAGATACACCCTTTAGAAGATGATGATCCTTGGCGGGATCCCAGCCAAGGAGGACCACAAGGCCCTCGGCAAGAGCCTTGCCGGGGATGACAGCAGGCGCCACGGCAAGACCCTTGCCGGGGCCCCGGCAAGGCCCTTGCCAAGAACACCCGTAGGGCCACCATCAGGCCCACGCGAGTCAAACCTCCACCGCCGTTCGCATGCAGCTGCCGCCCCAACCAGCTGGGCAGGCACACGCGTGGTGGCATGCGGATCTTCGTGGAGACCCGCCACTGTGCCACCTCAGCTGCCTGCCTGCCTACATGGCACCGCGGGCGCCGCTGGCCAGGGCGCGTGTCGACACGAGAAGGAGCGGCGACGGACGAGACAGGGCTCTCCCCCGTCCACGATAAAGCAAGGACACCTGGGCAAGACGCATTAAATGCGCCTTGTCATGTAATGCGAGGGATAACCTCACATCACTGTACCCTTTCCACCTCCTGTGTGCCACTGTGGCAACCCCTTTCCTATAAAAGGAGGCCCGAGGCGACCAGGAGGAGGACTCGGCTTTTTGGAGCTCCTCACGCCCCATAGCTAGCTCAAGAACGCAGATATACAATCCACCAAAGCAGGAGTAGGGTTTTACGCATCCTCGCGGCCCGAACCTGGATAAACGAACCATGTGCTATCTGTTTGATCCGCTCTTCTCACGACCCCGCGCCCCGCAACCGTAGTAGGGATTCTTGTGATCCCATAGGTGTCGTTCCCACCGACATCTTTGGCGCGCCAGGTAGGGGGCGCAGTTGTGAGAATCGGCTCTAGCAATCAGCTCAGCACTCCTTCGTCTTTGTTGCTCTCGGAGAAGGATGGAGGCCGGAAGATCAGCGCTGGAGTGACTACAAACAGAAGCTAAGTTGCACTGAACCCTTATTTGTTCTATCCTTTTTAGATGAGGTTATTCCCCCCGGAGATGTCACGCCTTTGTATGAGAAACCTGCACGCCAGGGGGCTCTCCCACGATCGGCAACGCCCTTGCCCTGTTTCGAGTCCGCTCAACAGCTCAAGCGGCTGCGTCGAGAATGGCAGAGTAACCTTCCGGACCAACAACACTCTCGATTCTGACTCGAGTCAAGCTCGACAGTTCGAGCGGCCGCGTTCAGAACGGAAAGGTGGCTTGTCCGGCAGCACGCATACCCAGTAGGCCCTTGGGGATCCGTCCCCAAAATGCCGCTCGGGGCTTCCGCGCCGGCGAGCCTACCCAGTCGGCGTAGGGCGCGCATACAAAGAGGAATTGAACGGGGAAATAACATGCATGAAATTAAAAGTACTGCAAAGTTATATTACATCACATCATTGCTGCGGTTCTAACTAAAGATAAAATTTGTCTTGGTCGTGAACCTACAGCGGCGGTGAAGATCGGGATGCCTAATCCCGGCGCTGGCCTTCCACCCTCTTGATTTCGTCGATGCTGCTGATGATGGGCTTGATGCGCTCCTTGAGCACCATGAGGTCAACACCCTCCGGCAAGCTATCCATCGCGGCACCGAAGTCGAGGTCGGGATTCCAGTACGCCATCTTGGTGAGGACCTTGGTCATGACCCCCCGGCAAAGTCGCCGAGCTTCCCAGGCCAACGTGGCCACTCGGTTGGAGTGAAGATAAGCCAAGGCTCCGAGGACGCCCTCGAAGAACAGGGTCAACTTGGTGTTGACGGTCCCGCTGCGCTCAGGGGCGTACCCCATGTTTGGCATCCGCATGGTGGCCAACTGCGAGGTGACCCTGCTGGCGACCTCCTCCAGACGGCTGATCCATCTGTTCTCGCCCGCCACATATTCCTGGTGGGAGGCAGCCTCGTTCGCACGCAGCTGCTTCTCCTCCTCCAGGCCCCTGGTCAAGGTCTCCTCCCGAGCCCTTCTCTCTGACAGCATCTTCTCGAGATCCTCCAGCTTCAGCTTGAGATCTCTGACGGAGTTTTGCGCTTCGGAGAGCTCCCCAGCCCTGCTGATGACCGCTCCTTGCGCCTCCACCAGGGCGCTGTTGAGCGTGCTCTTCTCGTTGGACAGCTTGAGGGCCTGCTCCTTCAGCTCGTCCTGCGCCACTTCCAACTCCCTTACCTCGCCGGCATGGGACAGAGCCTGGGCATCGAGTGCCTCCTTGTGCCTCTGCTCCAGCTTGCGAGTCCGCCGCGCGACAAGGGCCTTGAGCTCCTCATCCTTGCCACGGAGCGTTGCGGCAAGATTTGCCTCACGCGCGGTGAAGTCCTCTTCCTGGGAATCTAGTGCGTCTTGATGCTGGTTCCGGACGGCTCGGCCTCGGTAGCCAAGCTCGCCGCCTGTTCCTTGGCCTTCTCGATGTCAGCCATCTTCATGGTGAGCTCGACATTGCACTTGGCCAATTCCTCCTGAAGGGCCCTCTGCTCCTCACGAGTCTGGTGGAACCAGGTCTGCATCTCGGCAACGCGCGCCTTGAAGTCCACCTCCGCGTTGTCCACCTTTTCCATCCTGGACTTGACCTTGTCCAGGCAAGCACGGTAGAGCACTTGGAGCTTCCGGAAATTGGCCCCCATGGCACGGAAAAGCTGCTCTTCTAGGGAACCGTCGCCACCAACGCCCGGCTCATCAACCACCTCGAGCCCGGTGGCGGCAAGCACCTCGCCGTCAAGAACTTCCCCTTCGGCGGGCACCCGACTTGACGCCCCTAGGAGGTGGACGAAGAGATCATCGCCCACCTTCAGATATCTGCCGGGGCCCGAGGTTGAGGAGGAGGGAGGCTGGTCACCCACCACCTCTTCCTCGGCAGAGGCCTTGCTGGCCCCACCGGCAGGTCCACCGCTGGCGCCCTCGGCAGGAGCCTCGCCGGTCGCCTTGGCGGCCCCCGCAACGGCGTACCCGGCGGCACCCTTGGCGGCTTCGTCGGTGGCGGCCTCGTCAGCGTCTTTGGCGGCCTCCTCGCCGGCAATCCTGCTGGCCTCCGGCGCGGCCTCCTCAGCAATATCCCCGACAACAGTGTCCACGTCCTCCATGTCTGTTGAAGGAGGGCCTGGGCAGCAACGGGAGCAATGAAGCCAAGAAAATAATAAGAGAAAAACAGAGACGAAGGACAGGCGACTCACCAGTGCTAGGCTATGAAGCAGAAGTCCCCTCTCCGCCGGCATTTGGCGCCGTGGCAGTGCCACCAGCGCCCAAGTTCCCCTCTTCCTCCATGGGTGTGGGCTCCGTGCCTGATGCCCTTGCCGGGGACGCCCCCCGCAGCGGCGTAGTCGATGGGGGTGGTGTGTTAGGAGTAGCCCTCTGTGGCTCCTCCTGCTGCCGCTCCCCTCCTGCAAACCCGACAAGGTCAGCATCATAGCATCGAGAACCTACCACATGTCGAGTAAGAAGAGGATGATGAACTTACGCTGGGGGCTGCACCGGGGGCTGCTGTCCGGGCTGCTCAGCACCACCAGTGGTGTCTTTGAAGCCCCAGCCCGGGGCTGACTGCTCGTCAAGGCCTTCGCCCTCTTCACCCTCTGGGCCGACGTCTCTGCATCCCTGCAAAAGCAAAAACAGATCAAGGTGGGTGGCTTAATTCAGAGGAATGGAAATGACAGTATGGAATGGAGTACTTACTCGTCATCCACCTCCTCCTCTTCCACCGCTTTCCTCTTCCTCTTCGGGCTGAGAGGCCCGAGATCAAAAGTGTCCTCCGCGTCAACATCCGAGTCGACATCTGTCGGAGGAGGCGAAGACGGTAGGATTTGTGCGCGCCCAGATGAGGAAGGGGCTGTTGTGTTCTTCTTCTCAGCGGCCTTCGTCAGCCTCTTGGCTGTCATGGCCCTCGTGTGGCGCCCAGACCCCTCCAGGGTCAATTGAGGCCGCGCAGCCCTGCCAGGCCGGACCGGCTCACCGGAGCCAGCCTGCCGCGGGACTCGCCCTCTTCCCCTGGTTGGCGTCGAGCCCGCCGACACGTCCTCCTCCTCCTCCGACGACTCGTCGGTCGCGTCTTCGACGAGCGGAGATCCAGTGTCGGCGCTGCTGACCTCCCTAGAGGCCGCCGCCCACCGGGTGAGCTCCTCTTCCTCCGCCGCCGTTGCGGCGTTGTCCTCCACGCCCCCGGCGCTGCCGGCCTCCATGGCAAGTTGTGCCTCCCTCGCCCTAGTGGCGATGTAGTCCAGCTCTTCCTGGGTGGTGTCCATGATAAGCCACTGCTCGGTGTCAGCATTGACGTACACCTCGATCAGGGAGTCGAAGAATTGCTGCACATCCTCGTCCTTCGGCTCCTCCCAGCTCGGGACAGGGCCGTGCGCATTACAGTCCGGCATCATGGCGATGATCTCGGACCGACACGAATTGTTGCACAACGGGACCACCCCCGCTGGCAGCTTGAAAAATGGCCCCTTGAGGGCCTTGCCAACCTTTGCGGCAGCCCTCGCGGCCTTGCTGGTCCGCTCGACCTCGCCAGCGCGACCCACATCAAGCTGGAAAAGCCGCTGGCAGAAGTGGGCATGCGCCAGCACTGTGAAGTTGTGATCGAGGCCGGGGCGGAGTCGCATAATGTCAGCCGGGTTCGTAAAGAGCCAAGCTGGCCTCCCCTTGTTGTGCAACGGGGCGATCCGGCGGCGAATGAAGTCCGCCCCGATCATCTCAAGGGTGAGTCCGGCCTAGGTGAGCCGAAGAGTCCTGGTGGTGGCGACGGTGAGCCTCCCATCGGCAGCGTCGACATCGCTCCAATCGCTGCCACGGACCGGCGGCACTCGGCGGACCTTGCAGAATTCTGGCGGGTTTTCATCTTCAATCCAGCACCACCGGCCACACCATTCCTCCCACCTCTGCTTCACGGCACCGTCCGGGTACGCCCCCTTGGATCTTGGGATCCAGGTGACGCAACCGGAGACGGCTCCTCCCTGCTGGATTCGAGGGAAGAAGTAATGGCGGAAGAGCGCCGTGTTGGGCTGCACCCCGGCAAAGCCTTTGCAAAGATGCGGGAAGAAAGCCATGCACGCCACTGCATTCGGAGTAAAATCCAAGAGGAGAAAGCCGAAGGTGCGCATAACATCGCAGAAGAAATCGGAGAAAGGAGGGCATAACCCGCAAGAAAGATAATAGACGAAAAAGGGATACCGATTTGGAGCAGGGTCGGCGCAAATAGCAGGAATGATGCCCGTCGCCGGGTGTCCCGAATTCTCTCCCCCCGTCTTCGCTCCCCATAGGGACCTGAAGGAGGCCCGGAGCTCTTGAACATCAACCGTCGAGGGGAAGAAGAAGGCGGACTTCGTCCGGTCCCTCGACAACGCGCTCTCCGGCGGCTCCACCGTCCCGGCGCCCTTAGCCACCCCTTGCCCTTGGCGAATTTGGGAGCCATGGCAACCAAGAAGTTCAGAGGGCTGAGGAAGGGGGATGGTGAAGCAACGACGGCGGGCGACGGTGGAAGCTTAGGAAGGAAGGAAGGGAGGAAACGGCGGCTCTGAGACTGGAAAAGGCACGAGAAAAGAGGAGAAAGTGAGCAGCGCGCCCGCGGTTATTCCTTTCTTATGGGGGAAAACAACGGGCCGCCTCCTTTAACATTTACTACGACGTGACGCATGCCTGCGGGAACCAAGCCCACGCATGCCGCCCACATCACACACGCCTCCCCACGCCGCGCCACGCGCGGGAAGCATGGGAAGCGCAGCGCGCGAAGAGACTTACCGCGGTAAAAACGGCCCCGCCTACCCGCGCACCGTTGTTGGGCCTAGCCCAACGACGCGATTGCGCTTACGTTTGGCCCAGGCCCGGGGGCTCCTGTCGGTGTACAAAAAGAGAGGTACACTTTTTGTACCCCTATAACTGTGCACGGACAGTCTGAGCCACGGGCACCACCACACTGAGCAAGGCAAGGGAGGTGAGCCAAGGTAAGGCCGAAGCTCAGGAGAAGCAGAACGACGCCAAGACCAAGACCACAAAGAGCAAAGGGGACGAAGTGGACCTCCCCGGCAAGATCCTTGTCGGGAGGCGGTTTTAGCAAACCCGGCAAGACACTTGCCGTGGCAGCTCGCCCCACACCTACGGAGTGAGTCACCCTTGAGTCCACTGCCCCCATGGGGCAAGGATTCGGGAGACATCCCCGTGGTGGCATGCAGATCTTTGTGAAGACATTCAAGGTCAGATACACCCTCTAGAAGATGATGATCCTTGGCGGGATCCCAGCTAAGGAGGACCACAAGGCCCCTGGCAAGAGCCTTGCCGGGGATGACAGCAGGCGCCATGGCAAGACCCTTGCCGGGGCCCCGGCAAGGACCTTGCCAAGAACACCCGTAGGGCCACCATCAGGCCCACGCCAGTCAAACCTCCACCGCCGTTCGCATGCAGCTGCAGACCCAACCAGCTGGGCAGGCACCTGCGTGGCGGCATGCGGATCTTCATGGAGACCCACCACTGCGCCACCTTAGCTGCCTGCCTGCCTACATGGCACCGCGGGCGCCGCTGGCCAGGGCGCGTGTCGACACGAGAGGGAGCGGCGACGGACGAGACAGGGCTCTCCCCGTCCCCAATAAAGCAAGGACACCTGGGCAAGATGCATTAAATGCGCCTTGTCATGTAATGCGAGGGATAACCTCACATCACTGTACCCTTTCCACCTCCTATGTGCCACTGTGGCAACCCCTTTCCTATAAAAGGAGGCCCGAGGCGACCAGGAGGAGGATTCGGCTTTTTGGAGCTCCTCACGCCCCATAGCTAGCTCAAGAACGCAGATATACAATCCACCAAAGCAGGAGTAGGGTTTTACGCATCCTCGTGGCCCAAACCTGGATAAACGAACCGTGTGCTATCTGTTTGATCCGCTCTTCTCATGACCCCGCGCCCCGAACCGTAGTAGGGATTCTTGTGATCCCATAGGTGTCGTTCCCACCAACACTCCGTTTTTATTTACTGTGCATATTAGAGTTGACCGAAGTCGAACTTTCTAATGTTTGACCAAGTTTATAGAAAAGAATATAAATATTTACCATAACAAAATCTATATGATGTGGAAGTACATTCAACAATGAATCTAGTAGTATTGATTTGTTACTATATATGCCAATATTTTTGTCAATAAATTTGGTCAAAGTTTACAAAGTTTGATTTTGACCAAACCTAATACGCGAACTAAAGAAAAACGGAGGGAGTACTACACAAGGACCTAAAAACAGAGGCTACATCTGCAGCACATATGATCCTACAGTACTATACATGGACCTAAAACACATACTACATCTGCAGCACATATGGAAGAACGGCAGCTCGTATGAACATACATACGACCTACAGAAACTGCAGTATTTATGGATCCGAAACACACATACGACCTACAGAAATAATATGAGGAGGCCAGGTGAGAGGGAAGAATCACCTGCAATCAAATCAGCTGTACCGCCTCGAGACCACACACACCGAAAGCCAAGAGCACGAGCAGACCAAAATCAGAACGGATCTAGACAGATCCCTAAAGAACAACAAACCCTTAATCATCACACACACATCACAAAGGGGAAACAACCAAGGGAGCAAACAGAATCACCTCGGCCATCTCAGAAGCTCAACCGGTGCGCTCCCTCTCCGGTCGACCCGCAAGGCAACCCCAACACCATGGCACCGTCCAAACTTCAAATCAAGCAGAGAAACAGGAAGACGGTAAGAAACGAGCGGAGTAGAAGAGATGAGCGTGAGATAGAGGAAAACTACCTGAAGAACGGCGTCGAACAGAGGAGGACGAGTGTCGGCCGCGGCTAGAGGAGGACGGGCGTCGGCTGCGGCGAGAGGAGACGAGATCCAGAGAGACAGAGAGAAGGGAAGACGGGGGGAGAATCTTCTGTATCTAAATAGCTAGCCCTCACTAACATATTTCTCTCAACATGTAAGCATGTCACCTTATCATTCAACATGCATGAAAAAATGTCCCACCTCAACATACAACTATGCATATTAAAAATTCACTTCAGCATGCAAACATGCATGCATGTAAAATTTCATTATATTATGGTATTACATTTAATTTTTGTATACTTTCAAAAAATATTATTTCAAATATTTATATTTCATATAACCAAAATCCCATTGAAATATTGCAAAATATTCACGCAACAAACGTGTGAGGCATCATCTAGTGAGAGGCAAGTCAGCCGCCCTCCCCCACCACATAGCCGCATGGGCCAACCACTGCCACCACGCACACGGGCTCGAAAGGAAAAGATGAAAACACCCTCGATGGGGGCGAGATATTTCCTGCGGTGGCACGGGATATTTACCGCCGCCCCACGCGCGACTGGACGCACAGACCACGCCCGCACACACGGTCGCTGACGGACGCGGCGCACACACAAAGGGCCCCGCACGCCAGCGAGCACGGGTCGAACAGACCGAGTGAGCGACGCCGCGAGCCAAACGAGCTAACCCATCGCTAGAGCGTCGGGTTTCGATCCGGCGGCCGAGATCGATCCGGAGCAAGATCCAACGGCCAGAATAGCATCAAGGAAACGATCCGACGACCGAGAAGCTCTAAGCTCTGAGGAGCGCCTGTGAGACCTTGCTTTCTTCTATCTGGATGGGTAAAAGTTGGATATTACAGTTGAATGTTTTGATAAGAGCTCACTGCTTTTGATGCAGGTGCTACACTTTATATGTGTTATAGAACTCCCAAAGAAGCACATACTAAAAAGATGGACAAAGGATGCACGTGATATCCTACCGCCTCACCTGGCGCAGTACCACATAGCGACAATGCTTAATAGAACGCATTTAGTTACAAGCATTTCAATATGTTCATGCATGCTATGGAGCTTGTGCGCATGGGCGACTATAGTGTCAAAACATACGAGCATCTTCTCACATTGTTCAAGAAATGTGCTACTGGAATGAAGCCATTTACATAGGTATGGGACAGGTGTGACGCCCCCGATTCAATCATACACTAATCATACATGCAAATGTGTACAATCAAGATCAGGGACTCACAGGAAGATATCACAACGCAACTCTACAAATAAAATAAGTCATACACGCATCATATTACAAGCCAGGGGCCTCGAGGGCTCGAATACAAGAGCTCGATCATAGACGAGTCAGCGGAAGGAACAATATCTGAGTACAGACATAAGTTAAACAAGTTTGCCTTAAGAAGGCTAACGCAAACTGGGATACAGATCGAAAGATGTGCATGCCTCCTGCCTGGGATCCTCCTAAACTACTCCTGGTCGTCGTCAGGGGCCCGCACGTAGTAGTAGGCACCTCCCGAGTAGTAGTAGTCGTCATCGACAGTGGCGTCTGGCTCCTGGACTCCAACATCTGGTCGCAGCAATCGGGTATAGGAAGGGGGAAAAGGAGGAGCAAAGCAACCGTGAGTACTCATCCGAAGTACTCGCAAGCAAGGAACTACACGTCGCAGCCCTACCTAGGCACAATAGAGAGGTCAGCATGCCATTCTAAATCCTATGCGCGTAGGGGTCTGGGCCCATCGCCCATTGCACACCTGCATGTTGCGTGGGCGGCCGGAGAGCAGACCTAGCAACCTCCATTACAAAGGAAGTTGCGTTACGCGGTCCAACCCGGCGCGCGCCGCTCAGTCGCTGACGTCACGAAGGCTTCGGCTGATACCACGACATCGAGTGCCCATAACAGTTCCCGCGTAGTTGGTTAGTGCGTATAGGCCAGTAGCCAGACTCAGATCAAATACCCAGATCTCGTTAAGCGTGTTATTTTGAAGTAACCGCGAACGCCGACCAGGGACAGGCCTATCTCTCTCCTAGGTGGTCTCCAGCTGCCCTGTCGCTCCGCCACAAAGTAACAGTCGGGGGCCATCGGGAACCCAGGCCCACCACTACCTGGGTGGAACCACCTGCCCCTTCAGCCCCCAACATCGGAATCAATTGCGGGTACTCAACGAGCCGACCCGACTTTAGTCACGACATGTAATATGTATAAAGTATATAGCATATAGCCGTGATCACCTCCCGAGTGATCACCTCCCGAGTGACAGACAGACAAGAATGTAGGGCCACTAATGATAAACTAGCATCCTATACTAAGCATTTAGGATTGCAGGTAAGGTATCAGCCGCTGTAGCAACAATGACAGGCTATGCATCAGAATAGGATTAACGGAAAGCAGTAACATGCTACACTACTCTAATGCAAGTAGTATAGAGAAGGGTAGGCGATATCTGGTGATCAAGGGGGGGGGGGCTTGCCTGGTTGCTCTGGCAAGAGAGAGGGGTCGTCAACACCGTAGTCGTACTGGGTAGCAGCGGCGTCGGTCTTGGTGTCTAGCGAGAGAAGAGGGGGAAGAAATAATAAATATTAAGCAAACATATGCGCGACGATGCATGACATGTCAAGTAACGGTGCTAGGGTTGCTCTAACGCGGTATGAGGTGATACCGGTGAAGGGGGAAACATCCGGGAAAATATCTCCGGTGTTTCGCGTTTTCGGACAGATGAATCGAAGGGGGAAAGTTGCATGTTCGCTATGCTAGGGATGTGTGGCGGACGCACGGGCTGCGTATCCGGATTCATCTCGTCGTTCTGAGCAACTTTCATGTAGAAAACATTTTAACCTAAGTTACGAATTAAAAAGATATGATTTCTAAAAGAATTTATTAATTTCTAGAATTTAATAATTTATTTAATTTAAGACGAAATTGGATTTATGACATCGGCATGATGTCATGCTGATGTCAGCAATCAACAGGGGTTGACTGGTCAACCTGAGCAGTGGGTCCCACTAGTGAGTGACACATTTTAATTATCCAATTTTAATTAACCTAATCAGAATTAATTAGGGATGGGCCCCACTATCATTGACTGATTAATTAATTAACTAACAATTTAATTAGTTTAGTTAATTGATTAGTTTAATTAACAAAAAATAATTAAGTTAATTAATTCTTCAACTAATTAATTAATTATTTTTATTTATTTTTTAATTATTTTTTTGTAAACGTTCTGGGGGTGGGGCCCCACATGTCATGGGGCTAGCGGGCCTTAACGGGCACGGTGCTAACGGGCGGTGGTGCGGGCGCGCGGGTGAAGCAGGCTAACGGGGCGGGCGCCTGTGCGTGCACGCGGCACCAAGGGCACCGGCGAGGCTACGAATCAGATGGAGGGGCGGCCGCGGCCATGGCAAGGCCGCCGGCGGCGTAGGGAGCAGAGATGGGGCGGCAGCAGCGGCGCCTAGAGCTGCGGGCGTCGGCCGGCGAGCGGCGTAGGCGCGGGAGAGGCCGGACGGCAGCAGCGGGAGGCGGCGGCGGTGGTGAGCGTGGATGGAGCCCGGGCCGGCGGGGGCGCGGCCGAGCGCGTGGAGCGCGGCAACGCAGCGACGCAGCTGGAGGTGAGCGGCGGCGGTGGTTGAAGCAGCAAGCAGCAGAGCCACCATAGCAGCACGGAGCAGGGGCGGGCGGAGACGCACGGGGTCGGGCGAGGTGGAAGCCACGTCGGGCGTTGCCGGGGCGGCCGGAACACGGGGGAGCGGGGCAGGGGCATACGCGGGAGCGAGGCGTGCACGCAGACGCACATCGGGGTGCAGTGCAAGGGGAAGAGGAGGTCAGGGGTGCGGAGCCGCAGCATGGCGAGCACGAGGCGCACGGCGACGGCGGAGCAACGCGCGCGGTGAGCGAGCGAGGTAGGGGCGGCAGCAGAAGCAACTGCAACGGCGGGGAGGTTGGCGGGCGCAAGCGTGCGGGGCCGCGGCACGGACGAGGCGCGCGAGAGCGTGCGCGAGGCAGCGGCGAGCGCGACGAGTTGACAAGCGGCGAGGGCGGCGAGGCGAGGTCGCGCACGGGAGAGAGAGGAGGAAGGGTGCGCGCTCACAGGGGGCTGTAGGGTTTGGGGCAACAGGGCTTGGGGAGGGGGACGGAGACGACGGGACGGAGAGGAGGCAGGCTGGCAAGGGGGGGGGTCCGGGTAGCCATGGACGGTGACGGGCGATGGCGGTGCGGCGTCGCGGCGAGGCGGCACCAGGCGGCGGCGGCGAGCGGTTCCCCTCCTCGATCCCGATCCAATCGGGGAGGGGGGATATTTTGCGGGGGAGTGAGGGTGTCGGTGTGTGTCGTGGGGGAGGATATGGGGTGCGGGGTGGGCCGGCCCATTCGGGCGGCAGTGGCCAACTGGGCCAGAGCCCGGGGGCAGGGGGTTTCTCTTTTTATATTTTTCTTTTGTTTTGCTTTTTTCTGTTTTTGTGTTTTCTTTTCTTTTTATTTATTTTCTTGTCTGTTTTAAATCATTTTAAATTATCTAGGCATTTTATAAAAATGTGTTTATTACATCATATTTACTTATGCGAAATATGGCACCTCCCGAACATTTTTGTTTTAAATTTTGAAAAACTTTTGTTTTGATATTAATTTAAATTTGAATTTTGAAACGGTTTTGAATTATCGCAAGGTTAACAACAGTAACCGTGGTGATATGGCTCCATTAGCGTGAGATTACTGTAGCTTAATTACCTGGGCGTTACAACAAGCTATGATTGGAAGACAGGCTAGCTTACAACGGAGATCTTTTAAACCAAGTTCAGCCAGAAGGCGCAGTGGTCGCAGCAGGAGTTGGAACACATTGTGTTGTGACCAACAAAGACAACAATTCAGCAAACGAGTCGGGAAACATGCTTGCAGGGTTATTGCCACCAGCTAAGTGCAAGGAGATCAGGAGGCGCCATATGAAGGAGTGAGTAAACGAACAAGATTCTCCAACATATGTCAACGTCAAAGGCCACAAACAGACAACTTGCCCTGATCGCGGTGATGTTCGAAAGCAGCCTCGGAAGCCAACAAGATGCAAAAATTGTGATGTTGAAGGACACTGCCAGAACAACAGTCAGAGGGCGGCTGAGCTCAAACTGAAAAATATTTGATGGTTATTATCACTTAATTTGCCAATTGTACCACTTTCTTAGGTAGATACTAGATTGTGTTGTACCTGTAAAATTTGGATTTGTTGGACCTAGATGATCAGAAAATGTGTGTTAGTACTCTGCCTAAAAGTAACTCATCCAACATGGTGGACAAGGGGCAGTTTCAGACTTATAAAACTTGCTTGTTGGTGTCACTGATATCTTTATTTTTTACTGATTGCAAATGATTTGAAAATCAAAGGGCAGATTGAAGATAGTGATGTTCAGGGGTTACTGTCGCTCTGATTCAGAGATATTAGTGTTTGAGTCACTGCCTACCTGTTGTCATTTGATGTTCATTTGAACTTGATACCATGTCTGAAACTAAATTTTTCTGGTTGCTTTAGTTACTATAGTTATAGCTGATGTGCTTAGTTGAAGTTGATCACCAGCCTTGATTTGCTTCTAAAAACAGATGACACGTGCTTTGAGGGACGAAAGACATCTACATGACATGTTTGCTTGCTGATTGGATGGGCTAGTTAATGCAGATAGTAAGTGGCCGGCGGAAGAGGATGATCCAGACATGCTCAAGGAAAGGATTCGATCTAGTTGCACTGGTTCAAGGTGCCGAATCCAACAAGATAAGTACAGGGAGATGCAGTGCTGAGGAATATCGGTAGGTCCAATGGTTGTGTCGAAATAAATATGCTTACCCGTCCCATTAGTCCAGAATATGTAGCAAGATAGCTCACATTATCAATCTCCTTCCGAACCGTGATAACGATAACTCATAGAGTTATGACGCCGCCATCTGAGATGTGGGCCACTGCCTCTATAAAGAATAGGAGTACAAAAGTTATACACCTACAGATACCTCTTGTTGCATCAATTATGAGATAAAGCAATGGCATAGATACCGGGATCACTAATGCTCGTGCTCGCATGATCGTGCTCACATGAGTACTTTCGATCATCTTGTATATATTTCATCTCTATCTGTCCAAAATCAATAGAAGATGCAGGGCCGACCTTGAGAGGGGGCACGGGGGCGACCGGCAGCAAAGTCTCTTTTACCGGTTTAGGGATGTACCGGCAAACGATCCGCCGTTCGCTTGGTTTGCGATTCGTGCGTCATCATGGCCCACCTTCTGTATAGCATTGTATTTTTATAATCCACATCTAGTATATCACTGCAGTATGTCAGGAGGATGGCCCACTATTTGTATTAGTATGTCAGCTTTGTCAGCCCAGCATGAATGCAACCTTTTTCCTCTCTCCCCGCACCCAAACAAATCCATCTTTTTATTTTTGCTTACAATTTTAGATGGTCATCATATTTCACATTAAAATTTCATTATAGAATTTTTTATAGATTCAAATTCCTTGAAACATGATCTTCAGAACAAGATCAATCTTGAATATTTTTAAATTAGATTTCAAAATAACATGTTTCATTGTCTTCAAAAAATTCTCGTTTCATAGATTTCACTTAGTTCAAAAAATAAATTTCACTAAGTTCATAGATATAAATTATTTCAAATAATTGAAATATATATTTTGTAACGAGTGAAATCACTATTTACAATCAAGTGAAATATAGAATTTCAATTGAATGAGTGTAAATATTTTCTGAAACTAGTGAAATCTATCTTCTGTAACAAGTGAAATCACTTTTTTGAAACAAGTGAAATCACTTTTTTGAAACAAGTGAAATATAGTATTTCAATCGAATGAGTGTAATATGTTTTCTGAAACTAGTGAAATGAGTGAAATCTATCTTTTGTAAGGAGCCAAAGCACTTTTTTGAAATAAGTGAAATTTAGTATCTATCTTTTGTAACGAGTGAAATCACTTTTTTAAAACAAGTGAAATATAGTTTTTCAATCGAATGAGTGTAATATAGTTTGAGATGAGTGAAATAATCAAAATACAATAATATTGAAATATGATACATAAAATTCAAACTAGTCAAAATGTATTCAAGATTGGTCTTGTTTGAAAGGTCTTATCATCCTGGACTCGAATATATAAAAAGTTTCAAAAATGAACATTTGGTTCAAAAGTTATTAACCATTCAAAATATGACAAGCAAATAAAATGCAACTACTTTGTTTGGGGGAGAGAACCCATGCGCCATCCTTTTAATCAGTCACCCACTAAGTCACATCTAAAGCTGCCACACATCTCACATGCACAGATGTATTGCTCTGTCTACTGTTTGTATTGCATAGTAATTTTTTTTGCGGGGGGTATTGCATAGTAAATTGTTTTTACTTTATACACAAAAAGCTGGCACGGATCTCAAGGAAAGCAATTGAACGGCAGATTCTGCACCGGTAGCTCCCGGCTCTGGTAAAAAAACTTAGTCGGGCGACTGGCCCGGCCCCCGGAACCAAGGCACCACCAAGGCAATCACTGACACTCCGTTTGCCTAGTATCTCTGTCCATAGTCGTCTTTCCTGCCTAGGCATGCAGTACTGTATCTGAAAGAAGAAGAAGAAGAAGAAGAAGAAGAAAGAAGACTCCATTTAGGAATTAGCTGGGCCTTGGGCCTTTGTTTCTGGATCGTCAATGTTAAGTTTTAAGTGATGGTGGGCCGGCTGGGTTAGGGAGCGCACTTTTCAGCAAGAAGGCATGGCTTTCGATTGATGCTATACCTGCGCCTCGGAGTTCCACTTGATGATATTTGCAGTAGCTATGTGGCACATTTGGAACAACAGGAATTCTTGATGAAATGGTGAGGCTTTACCTCATCCATTGTGTGTATCTAGAAAGATTATAGCTTACATTGATTTTATTTTGTTGAACAATGTCAGATCAGAAGACTCCAATAGGCGCGAGACCTTGAAGTCAATCAAGAAATGGGCTCCGCCACCGAAGGGCCTAATGTTGATCAATGTAGACGCTACGATCTTCTCCAGTACTAGAAAAGCTGGGTATGGCGTTGTCATACATAATCATCTTCGGGTTGTGCAAGCTGCTTGTCGAGGCCTTGTCGATCATGTGCAATGCCACGAAGTTGCTGAAGCAGTGGCTATCCTCCAGGCGCTCAGATTGGCCGAAAGCATAGGAGTTCGGTCATTCGAAGTGGCGTCTGATTGTCTTTCACTTGTTAACAAACTGCAACAGCATGGGCTGGATAGGACTTCAACAGGTGCCATTGTTCATGATATTAAATTAAGAGCCAAAAAGTTTGTATCATGTACTTTTAAGCATGTTAATCGAGTATGTAATGAGGTAGCCCATGTTCTAGCCAGGTCGGCAGAACATGATTATGGATTCTCTTGGTTAAATGAGCCTCCTGAAATAATCAAGGCAATTATTTGTACTGAACAATTAAGGAATGAATGACAGGCTGCTTCCCATTGTCTCAAAAAAAAACCTAGCGTGATGGCAGACAGCCAGGAACAGCACGCACGGCCAACAGTGGGCTTCCAGCGCTGGCGTGCACCGGGTGAAAGCAACACATGGGGTTGGTCTCTTGTTTTCGTTGCTTTGGATCAGGTACTAATTCGTTCAGTTTGGAAAAGTTGAATCCATGTTAGGTCTAAGTTACAACTAATTGCTTTGTAACCATTATCTAGTCTTGGATATACTCAACATCTAAATTTCTTAATAATTTTGTATAGATTGATTTTAGTTGTCAACTTGCTAATTATACATTTTATGTGATACAATTTTCTCCGCATGCTATCAAATTTTGCTACTTCAAACATTAGGTCCATCCTCCACTAGATCATGTGAGCGTAATTTGGCTTGCTTGATGGTAAATGTAATTTGACTTGATCTCGTGTGTGATCATCCATGTTTAGTTGTTTCTAATCAAGGCTTGATTTCTCGTGTGTTATGGCCCCTTCGGCAATGTCAAGAGGCCAAGACGTTGAGATGAGACCGCTCGCAATGACACGATTTTTTAGACGTTTCTCTAGTGAATGCATGTCTAGAAATGTTAGGGCCCCATGTTCTAGTTTCACCCAGGCCCCCCAAAATCTCAGGACCGGGCCTGGGTAGACGGGTGGTTGTTTGGCTAGCACGTACTGTTCCAATTCTTTGGACAAGCCTAGGACGATCCAGCAACACATGAAAGAAACCAACTCGCTCGTATATGAAACGGACAAGACCAAAATAGCTAGCATACGTGAAAATCAATCGAAGTGGAACAAAACAAAGCAGGACGAAAATAAGAATATCGCCTTCTTTTATTAGTAAGTATAGATTCATCAAGAAAATAGCTAGCATATTCACCATGTCGGCGATTCATAACTCGTTATTTGCTCAACGATCCATGAGAGGGTACAGGTGCATTGCAAGACGTGGCTCAACATGTAGCACTAGCGGTTTCTCCATGAAGAGGTCGTGCTTGGACTCGCTGAGATTGATAGCCGACACCCCAGCCGGTTTGGTCCAGGTGAAGCCATGCAGGAGCCTGCCGAAGAGCATGACACTCATGGTTGTTCCTAGTGATGCCGCGATGCATCCCCACCGTCCGGTGCTGAAGGAGATGAATCGCAATTCGCTCTCGGTAAGCACCACATTGATGTTGTCTCCCATATGGCGCTCTGGCTTGAAGTGGAGCGGTTCATCCCAGACGGTGGGGTTCTGGCCCAGGGCCAGCCGGCTGAGGATGACGTGGCTACCCTTGGGCACGCGGTAGCCCGCAACAATGGTGTCGGCAATTGCGACGTGCGGCACATTGAAGGGAGCGACTGGGTGGAGGCGAAATGCCTCGCGTATGCATGCCTTGAGATAGTTGAGCTGCATGATGTCCGACTCTTGCACCAGTCGCTCGCGACCGACCACCTGATCCATCTCCTCCACCGCTTTGGCCAGCAATTCTGGGTTGTTCACCATCTCCGCCAGCGCCCACTCTACCGCGTTTGATGGGTTATCTATGGCCGCTAATATTATGTCCTGCATGTATTCCATGGAGATAAATGTAAGTTAATACAATTTATATATTTGCATAAAGATAGATTACATTGAACAATTGGAATTTGAAATACAGTTTAAGTTGAAATCACATCAAAATGGTAGAAAAATACAATAATGATAGGTTTAAACTATTAATTCATAATTTATTATTCTATTGTTTCCCTTTTCTAACACCTGCGAAATACAGTGTAAGATCTATTTAAGAGTGTGAGCTATTACCTTGTAGGACTATGAGGCAATTGGTCACTAAATTCAATCTAGGCCCTTGAACCATCTTAAAATTTCTCATTAATTAATATTTTGCTTACCTTGCACTGTGCTTTGACCTCATCGATGCTGAGCAACGGCTTGCCGTCACCGTCAGAGAGCGTGATGAGAACGTCAAGGAAGTCCTGGACCCCATCCTGCCTCTCGCCGCTGTTCCACTGCCTCCAACGCTCTTCAGTGACCATGTTGTGCAGTCTATCCACTTCTGTGTTGTCCTCCTTAATAATTTTCTCGTGGCCATCCAGGTCTAGGCCAAGTAGACACAGGAGGTAGTCGCTGACGCAGAACGAGAAGAGGAGCCCTAGGAGGGTGAAGGAAGCGTCCATGTGCTCCACCTCCATCGGCCCCGGCCTGCCGTCCGGCTGAGGCTCCCCGAAGTACCGTTGGCTGAAGACAAGCCGACGGATGAAGTTGCCACAGTAATGCCGCGTGACGTGCCTGACATTGACTAGTCCCAACGTTGAAGATGACCCCCCAGCGGTGAGGTTGTAGATGTAGCGCGTCAAGTTGTCAGCTTCATCGGCGCGCTTGTCATGGAGCCACTTGTGGCGGGAGGGGCAGATGATCTCAGAGGTGAGCACCTTGCGCATCTTCATCCATTGGTCACCGAATGGCGTCAGCACAGCGTCCTTGTAACCGCAGCTGATGGCGTCAGAGGCGAAGGTGAGTGGGCGGGACAAGAAGTTCTTGTCCTGCTTCTTGAGTACCTCCCTTGCGATCTTGGGACATGTGATCGGGACGACGTGGACGCCGCCGAGGCGGAAGCAAGCGATGTCGGTGCCCATATCCTTCATCACGCGATGGATCCAACGGAACGCTGGTTTATTGAGCACCATCTCGGGCAGGCTACCCACCAGTGGCCACGACCAGGGTCCCGGCGGAAGTGGAAGCGGCACCGTCGCCGATGAGCACGTGCCACTACGGACCTTGCTCTTGGTCATGGCAAGGTGTATGAGCGTTATTATGATGAGAAGCTGGGACACAAAGCAGCAGCAAGCCAGCATTGTGGAGACTGCTGCTTGTTGAGTGCACACAGGCTTGCGAGATAGCTTGCCTTGTTATCGTTGCGTAAGGAAGCCAACTTGGCTTTACATGTTGCTCTGCCCATGAGTGTGAGACCTCTCTTTATATGTTACCTCCGTCCCAAAAAATTGTCTTAGATTTATCAAGATACAAAGGTATCTACGTATCTAACATTAAAACATGTCTAGATATATTCCATATATGTGGATCGTTTACCACATGTATCACATGGTATTTCAAATGTATTTATCCTGATATACTATTAATAATAATTTTCTATCCAAACGTAATAAAAAAATAAAAAAATCTTCTATTTGTAGATTGTCTTAAATTTATTTAGATACGAAGGATAATATTAATAATAATAATTGTCTATCCAAACATAATCAAAACAGAATATTTTTCTATTTATAGATTGTCTAGATGGCTGATACTAATAATAATAATTGTCTATCCAAACGTAATAAAAACAGAATAAAAAATCTTCTAATTGTAGATCGTCTTAGATTTATTTAGATACAAAGGATGATATTAATAATAAAAATTGTCTATCCAAACGTAGTCAAAATAGAATAAAACATCTCCTATTTATAGATTTTCGAGAGTACTTATCCGAAAACTAACCATAGTTGTCTTTCCAAAAGTATTTCAGACTCCATGATGATAGACCATATAGGCAGCTTTTGGTTTGAAGAGATGGTTGGACCATGCATCCGGGACTCGATGAGATACTACATCATGCATGGGACATGCACGATGCATGGAACAGTGGGCTCACGGGCCTCCTCTGTAGCAGGTTAAAAGTTGTGTCCAAGCACATGCAGAACTGGGCACGTACGTACTGACTTCGGTTCAGTGCGGCTGCAAATTAAACAGTTGCGGCCCTGGCTTGATGAAGCAAGGCAGAGAGAGCGAACGTCCGCGACCTCACTGGAGGTGCGACTAATTGAAAAGGTCCGGTGCGGCTAATTGAAAAGGACCTTCATGAGCTCTACAATAGGGAAGAAGTGATGTTGCGACCAAAGAGGCGACTGCAACACGAAGTTCTTCCTGAACATGGCATCATATAGGTGCCGTAAAAACACGACTCTGAAGCTGAAGACTTAGAAAGTCTCGATAATCTAGACTTCTCGGTTCTTAATTGGTGTCTATCTTAATAAGATGCAGGTGCAACTTAAGGTGTTGGTGCTCCACCCCGCTCTAAGAAGTATGACTGTGATTTGCCAATACCCAAATGGGTACTGTAAGCCTGATAGTAGCTACGCATCAACACACACTGAGACGCATCTCTTGGCGCGGGATTTTTATAGGGAGCTCTACACATCCGAGGGTGCAACTAACTTCGACGATATTCTGCAACATGTTCGGACCACAGTCTCCACTGATATGAATGCCAAGGTAACGGTGAATTGGACGGATGAGGAGATCGAAAGGGCTCTCTTCCAAATGGGTCCTACGAAAGCTCCAGGACCGGACGGATTACCAGCCCTATTTTATCAAAGATTTTAATAAAAATAAAAAATGAGGTTTGTTCTATAATGAAAGATCTTTTAAAATGGCAAAGAATTCCCAGTAGACTTTAATAGTACTATGTTAATTTTGATCCCTAAAGTCAAGGCACCAGAGTTGCTCTCTCAATTCTGGCTGATAAGCCTATGCAATGTACTATACAAACTGACGACAAAGGTGTTGGCTAGAAGGCTAAAGATCATCCATTCGGTGATTTTGTTCCTGGGTGTTTTATCACATACAAAGTCCTCATTGCATACAAGTGCACACATGCCGTTCGGTCCCGGAAAAGAAAGAAAGTTCTTTGTGGTGTGAAGATGAATATGATGAAGGTGTAACGTCCTCGATGCGGCTATATCTCCCATGTGTTGAAGCACGACTTAGAGGCATAACCGCATTGAAAGCAATGTCGCAAGTGAGATAATCTTCACACAACCCATGTAATACATAAGGGAAAGAGATACATAGTTGGCTTACAACCTCCACTTCACACAATACATGAATAAAACATTACATCAACCAGATACAATCAAGGTCTGACTGCGGAACCAAAATAAAAGAAGACTACCCCAAATGCTACACAGATCCCCGATCGACCCGACTGGGCTCCACTACTGATCAACTGGAAAAGGAACAACGTAAAGGACAAGATCTTCATCGAGATCCTCCTTGAGCTTGGTTGCGTCATCTGCACAGTTCAACGACACCTGCAAGATGGTTTTGGAAGTATCTGTGAGTCACGGGGACTCAGCAATCTTACACCCTTGAGATCAAGACTATTTAAGCTTATAGGTAGGGTAAAAGGTATGAGGTGGAGCTGCAGCAAGCGACTAGCATATTTGGTGGCTAACATATATGCAAAAGAGAGCGAGAAGAGAAGGCAAAGCACGTTCGAGAAATCTATGATCGAAAAGTGATCCTAGAACAACCTACGTCAAGCATTACTCCAACACCGTGTTCACTTCCCGGACTCCGCCGAGAAGAGACCATCACGGTTACACACGCGGTTGATGTATTTTAATTAAGATCGACTTCAGGTTTTCTACAACCGGACATTAACAAATTGCCATCTGCCCATAACCACGGGCACGACTTTTGAAAGTTCAAATCCCTGTAGGGGTGTCCCAACTTAGCCCATCACAAGCTCTCATGGTCAATGAAGGATATTCCTTCTAGCGGGAAGACCCGATCAGGCTCGGAATCCCGGTTACAAGACATTTCGACAATGGTAAAACAAGACCAGCAAAGCCACCCAGATGTGCCGACAAATCCCGATAGGAGCTGCACATATCTCGTTCTCAGGGCACACCGGATGAGCCAGACGTCGGGTGGGCCAGCCCAGAGTTGCCCCTGGTAGCTCCGGACATCGCTCAGTTTGGACCAACACTTAGTCAAGCACTGGCCCGGGTTTTAATATAAAGATGACCCTTGAGCCAGCCGACTCAAGGGAAAGAAAAGGCTAGGTGGCGAATGGTAAAACCAATGTTGGGCCTTGCTGCAGGAGTTTTATTCAAGGCGAACTGTCAAGGGGTTCCCATTATAACCCAACCGCGTAAGGAACGCAAAATCCGGCAACATAACACCGATATGACGGAAACTAGGGCGGCAGGAGTGGAACAAAACACCAGGCATGAGGCCGAGCCTTCCACCCTTTACCAAGTATATAGATGCATTAATTAAATAAGAGATATTGTGATATCCCAACAAGATATCCATGTTCCAAACATGGAACAAGCTCCAATCTTCACCTGCAACTAACAACGCTATAAGAGGGGCTGAGCAAAGCGGTAACATAGCCAAACAATGGTTTGCTAGGACAAGGTGGGTTAGAGGCTTGGCTCAACAATATGGGAGGCATGATAAGCAAGTGGTAGGTATCACAACATAGGCATAGCAAAAGAGCGAGCAACTAGCTAGAAAAGATAGAAGTGATTTCGAGGGTATGGTCATCTTGCCTGAAATCCCGCAAGGAAGAAG
Organism: Triticum urartu; assembly: GCF_003073215.2. Taxonomy (NCBI): domain Eukaryota; kingdom Viridiplantae; phylum Streptophyta; class Magnoliopsida; order Poales; family Poaceae; genus Triticum; species Triticum urartu. Next base: position 581,229,033 of record NC_053028.1, read on the forward strand.
AACGAGTCCATGAAGAAGTCAAACGGACGTAGACGAACAGATCCTCACAACTCCAGAACGAAACCGGAGATAACGGGAGAAGTAACCCGGAAAGAAGCAAACACAATAGTAAACAACCATCACATAATCATGGCATGATGCACAACAAGTATGATGCATGTCCGGTTTAAAGATACATGGCATGGCAAAGTGCACAAACAACCCTACAAATTAAGTGGGGCTCAATATGCAACTCCGTTGCATATTGACGAAACACCACATGACTTATTTAGTTCGATCTCGTTTATGAACTCAACAATATTAAATGTTGTTAGCATGGCAAGAGGGTGAAGAAAAGTAAAACTACCTATCTAGTCAAGTTTAAATGAGGCCGGAACAACAAAACAACAAGTCTGGAAACTCCTCATGTGCATATTTTAGGTTTGGAACTGTTCTGCCCTAAACACAATTTTAGGGTTGTTAAACATTCAAAGTGAGTACACCATGTTAAACTAGGCATTTTTCTACCCCATTTACATATAAAGTTTATTTAAAATGGAGCTACGGTTATTTAGTTATGAATAAAAGCATTTTAACATGGCATAGGAGCAAATTTAACCAAACATCATTTTAAACCTTTTGAACATGAATGGAAATGACATATTATGAAAATAGATGAAAAACTAAGCATATTTCATATATAAATTGTTTTAATCCGATGCACGGTTAATTAGTTATTAGATGTATGAATTTTAGGGGGTTTTCTGCGAAACTGTTGTCTCTGAAAAAAAATACTAAAAACGCAGATCTGAAAAAAAACAGGAACTGGGCCGATACAGGGGGCCGGCCCAACAGTGCACAGGAATAGGGGGCTGCTCACCAGGCCTTATGGGCCGGTCGATGGCGAAGGGAGACCGGCAGGGCGCTGGGCCTGGGCGAGGCAAGGAGGCCCACGCGCGGATCTGGCCCAATCGGGCGACGTGCGCGGTCAACGGGGAATGAGCGGGTCCAGGCGCGGGCAAACTCTTCGCCGCGGTCACCGTCCTCGCGTGCGTGTCATGGGACTTGGCGAGCGGGGCGCAGCGACCTGAAGAAGGCGGGGCCGATGGCAGGGAACTTGGGGGCGCCGGCGGCGTTGGTTGAAGGTGGTGGCGGACGAGGAGTCTCTCAGGCGACGGCTCTGTTACAGAGGAGACAAAGGGAGTCTGGTGAGAGAGAGATAGGAAGGAGGCGACGAAGAAGAGGTGCGGTGACCTACTGGTGTTGGGGAACTCCGGCGAAAACGAACTGCAGAAGGCGGCCTTGTAGCACTGGAGCTCGAGGCGAGGGGCATCTCCTCGAGGAGGAGGAAGAAGCAGGGCGCGGCGGCGGGAATGGAAGCAGGGCGCGGCGCGGTGCTCGTTTCCCTTCCGGGCTCGAGGAAGAAGCAGAGGAGGCAAAGGAACTGGGCGCGGCGGCGACAGGTCTTGGTGAAGGCGCACGCAGCGGCGGAGCTAGAGCGAGGGAGGCGGCACAGTTCGGTTCCTGCAGGGAGGCGAGAACAACGCCGATGTGCTCCACGGCCACGGTGGACGCGGGACTTGAGGCACAAGGCGAGGCGGGCTCGAGCAGATCCGGCGGTGGCGCTTGCTCGGAGGCTACCGGACGAAGCGAAACGACGACGGCGACGCCGTGGGGCTTGAGCGAGCTCCTGCTCGTTCCTGGGAAGGAGAGAGAGAGAGGGCCACCGTGAGAGTGAGAGAGGAAAAATTAGGAGGAGGAGAGAAACGAGACAAGGCCGGTCCTGGTCGTGGCCGCCGGCGGCGGGGTCGCCGGAGGGCGCGGCCTGCAGGGTCGGTGAGGCTCGGGCGCGAGGGCTCCTGCTCCGCTGCTGCTACGGGTTCGAGGAGAAAGCAGAGGAGGAGCTTCAGGGAAGGAGGAGGTGGATCTCTAGGAAGATAGGAGGAGTGGATCTGGTTGGGTAGCTGAGAAAAACGAGAAGGATGCGTCGGCGACCGAGGGGAAGGATCCCAAGGGGGGATTTGGTGTAGTGGCGGCGGTGGCGATGGGACAAACTCCCTAGAAGTTGGGGTTTGTCCAAAATAGACTAGGAGTGGAGTATATATACATCACAGATTAGGTTAGGGGCTACCTCGTCCCTTCAATCGAAATCGGACGATCGCGAATAAAATAGCTAGGGAGTCCAATTAACAAAACGGAGATGTTTTGTACATGTTTGGGGATGATCCGGACACAATGGTAGCGACAGTCTGAGTCGGGTCCGGGACAACTTTTCGGACACGCGCGCGAGGAGGGCCGCGGGCTGACGAGAGAGGTTAGGTAGGGCCTGACAGTGAGTGGTAATGGGCTGTGCAGAAGGCCTCAGGCTGAGAGAAGAGAAAAGAGGGAGGCCCGACGACTGCTTCCGGAGACCGAAAACGTCCGACGATTTGACCGACTATAATGTCGCTATAGTTATCCGTTGGGGCATCAAACGGACTCCGAATGCGATGAAATTTGGCAGGCGGCCTACTGACAACCTAACAACACGGCATGCCAACTTTCAACCCATTTCGAGAACATTTTCCGGCCACATATAAAATAATATTTCGGACGTGCCGCGGGCGCGTGCAAGTGAGTCTGGCCTCAGAACGGACAACGGAAGGAACTGGGAGACCCGGACGAATGCACATTTTGAGAACATGATGACGCAATGCAGATGATGAAATGGCAATATGCAACACGCAAGCAAATGACAAGGCAACAACAGCGAATAACTGGAAGACACCTAGCACATCGGACTCGGGGCGTTACAGAAGGATTATGGCATGATAGAGTGGATCTTTCTTGAGAAGATGATGGGTAAGATGGGCTTCTCTGATGAGTGGATCTGGATCATTATGAGGTGTGTTGGTTCAGTCAACTTCTCGATTCGCTTAAATGGTGACACCTCAGAGAAGTTCACACCGTCGAGAGGCCTCCAACAGGGTGACTCGCTCTCTCCCTACTTGTTCCTTTTCTGTGTCGAGTGTTTCTCGCTGCCGAAGAAGGCACATGAGAACCCAAGGATTGGAGGTGTGGAGTTTGGGAGGGATGGACCTCACATCACACATCTTATTTTTGTGGACGATAGCATAGTGTTCTTGGAGGCCTCCGAGGATTGCCTGCTATGAGCTTGCCTCTATCTTCTTTGGGAAGGACTGCGACGAGGATAGAAAGCTAGTTCTCAAGGAGGCCATTTGGAATTGAGCATGAGGCCCTAAATGAGAGGTATCTAGGTTTACCAACACTGGTTGGTCACTCAACATACAGATGTTTCAAGTATGTTACTGAGGGATCAGTTGCAAAGGCACATGGATGGAAAGGACAAGGGTTGTTGAAAGCAAGTAGAGAGGTGCTAGTGAAGTCAGTCCTCCAAGCAACCCCTACATATCCCATGAGCTGCTTACAATTGACCTCAGCGTCCTGACCAGCATGCGGATACCCCAAAATCAAACCAGTCCAAGAGACCATGTTCCTCGCCAGAGCCTGCGCCAGCGCATCATCGAGTAGCCCCATCTTGGCCAGCCCAATGATCAATGTCGTCCAGGCAACCGCATCCTTCACAGAAGCCTTGTCGAAAGCCCGGGCATCGTCGGGGATCCCAAGCTCAGCGTACATATGGATGACAGGGCTCACAATGAGCGGCATCATGGAGGGAAGCATGGTAAGGAAGCACTCAGCATGCAGCATATTGCATAGGAGGACGTGTGCGTGGCCGCGGGCGCAGCACTTGAAGAGGAAGTGGAACATGAAGGCCTCGGGGAGCATGCCCCCACGGTGCATACGTCGGTAGAGGAGGATCGGGTGTTCGGGTCCCGAGGAGGTGCGGAAGCAAGAGCGGAGCATGGTGTCGAAGAGGAAGGTGGAGCATGGCATTCAGTCGAACAGCCTGAGCGCGTAGCGAAGGTAGAGCGGGTCACTGGGGGAAATGGAGCTGACGAGGGAGTTGAGGAGGTGCGCGGTGGAGGGCTGGTGGATAAGGCAGCCATAAGCGGTGAGGAGGGAGCGGATCTCCTTGGCCTGTCGGATGGAGCGATGGGTTGGCCATGGCGCCCGAGGCATCTCCCGTCGCGGTTGCTCGCGATGAAGAAATACGGTCGTGTTTTTTTATGAGAGGACTCATGTTTCTGTTTAGCTGCCTAGTTTTCTTGTTGTTTTTCACCATACCCTAGGCCCAATTTGAATACACAGGATGCAGATGTGCAGCCCAGCCCATCTGGCCGTATTTAGCTGACCTTTTCTCTGTTGCGTTCATTGTGTTTGGTTCCATTCCTGTTGGCGCCTTAGGGCATAGCCAATGCATAGCCCAGGTTGATGTCCCGTAGGCCATGTATTATCGGATGTCAGAAAAAGTAGGTTCGAATAGTGTAGTGGGATCCTCGGCAGGAGACGGGTGCTTGGAGAGAAAAAATGTGATTCGGTGGATAAAGCTGAAAAAATTAAAGTGGAAAATAGTGATGCATGCGTAGTAAGGGTCTACTTTATATTCTTTGATGATGCCCACCGGTAGTAGCTTGTGTCAGGTAGAAAAATCAATATGAATGTCTCAAACTACTTTTTGTCATGTGGCTTCTGTATACATACACTAGTAGAAAAACGACCTAATGTTCACGTCATTAGTCCTAGTTCAATTATAGACCGACACTAATGTGACCATTAGTGCCGGTTCCAATGGCTAGGCGGGCGGCACTCATTAGTCCTGGTTCATGTTAAACCTCTAGCACCGATTCGTGCCACGAACTGGGACTAAAGAGGTGGTGGCAGGCTGGTGTCAGGCTGGGGCCCCACGAACACCTTTAGTCCCGGTTCATGGCACGAACCGGGACTAGAGATGCATCTTTAGTCCCGGTTCATATAACTAACCGGGACTAAAGATCATCCTATATAAACCCTTCATCGAGCCCGAGCCCATTTCTCTCTGTTTTCCCCTTTCATTCCTTCCTCTCCTCTGTTCTTCTCCATTGCTCGAGCTCATCCTTCAATTTTGCCAAAAAAATTGAAGATTTGAAGGCTCCCCATCCATCCAAGTGATAACAAAGGTTAGCAACTTTGTCCTTTCATCTCTCATTGCTAGATTAGCTCTAGCAATGCTCTATAAGTATAGTGGTTTGTGGGTTTTAGTTTGGAAGTAATTATATGCGGTAGTTTATTTGATTTATATGCAATTTGAGCTCAAATTAACTCTTAGTTTGCATATGTAGGTGTGGTTTACTTAGTGCCTTCCCGTCCCCGTCCTAACGACCACCGTCGATCGCTCGCACCGTCCCGTCGCTAGCACCTCCTTGGTCAGCCTCTTGTTCGTATATTTTATATATATAAAAAAATCATGTTTGTGTGATTTAAATATATAGTTACTTGTATAATTTTCTTACCCGTATGTTGTTTGTTATACATAGTGGCATGGTTTTGATATCCGTCACCGTTGGCCCTCGTCCGGTTTATGATTCAGATGTGGTATATTCTCTTTTATAACTATTTTTTGCATTTCGTGTTTATGACAAATTATGCCCATCAAGTTGACATAGATATTTTTATCTAGGAGGTATGTGAATTGGAAATTCCAACCAACCCTCCTGTCGAGAGGTTAAATTTATTTGAAAAAGAAAACGAGTATTTCAAAAAAATTGAAAAGAATGGAAGAAGAGAAGATGAAACTGGAGTTGTATGTTGCCGATGTCATCGATGATCACAAGATCAAGATGGATAAAATGTGCTTGAAGATTAGAAAGATTAGAAAATATGCCATTGATAGTGAGGCTTGGTATCATTATGCTATTGGATCAATTGTTACCTTAGTGGCGATCTTGATCGCACTTGTTGTTGCATTTAAATGCTTTAGCTAGAGAGTTTGTATGGTATTTTATGAGAATAAGTGTGTATGAGCTTTATGTATGAACTTGTATTAATTTGTTCGTTTCGATGTTTTGTAATGAAGATAAGCCGGCAATGAATGTACGATGACCGATGCTCTCCCATGTTCGTTAATGGCATGCGTACTTTTCTACTTGCTGCTGAGGCAAACAAGCGGGCGGATGGTTTTATGTGTTGTCCATGTGCTGGCTGTAAGAATGATCAGAATTACTCTAAGTCAAAAACCATTCACGTCCATCTGTTTGAGTCTGGTTTCATGCCCCACTATAATGTTTGGACCAAGCACAGAGAAAGATGGGTTATGATGGAAGACAATGAAGAAGAAGAGGACGATAACAACTATCCTGGCCATGGGTTCCCTGAATACGATGGTACAATAATGGGGGAAGAAGCTGAGCCGGCAATGCCGGAAGAAGCTGAAGAAGAGGCATCAGATGAGCCCACTGATGATCTTGGTCGGGCCATTGCCGATGCAAAGAGAAACTGCGCAAGTAAAAAGGAGAGGCTGAAGTTGCAGCGCATGTTAGAGGATCATAAGAAAACGTTGTACCCAAATTGTGATAGCGGACAAGAAAAAGCTGGGCACCACACTGGAATTGCTGCAATGGAAGGCAGAAAATGGTGTATCTGACAAGGGTGTGGAAAGTTGCTGATAATGTTAAAGAAGATGCTTCCAAAGGACAACAAATTGCCCGAGAGTACGTAAGAAGCAATGAAGGTTGTATGCCCTCTAGGATTGGAGGTGCAGAAGCTACATGCATGCCCTAATGACTGCATCCTCTACCGCGGTGAGTATGAGGATTTGAATGCATGCCCGGTATGCGGTGCATTGCGCTATAAGATCAGTCGCGATGACCCTGGTGATGTTGAGGGCGAGCGCCCAGGAAGAAGATTCCTGCCAAGGTGATGTGGTATGCTCCTATAATACCACAGTTGAAACGTTTGTTCCAAAACAAAGAGCATTCCTAGTTGATGCTGGCACATAGAAGATCGTAAGAAAGAAGGGAAGTTGAGAGTACCCACTGACGGGTCGTAGTGGAGAAAAAATGAGAGGAAGTGGAGGGACTTTGCAGCTGGCACAAGCAACGTATGGTTTGGTCTAAGTGTAGATGGCATTAATCCTTTTGGGGAGCAGAGCAGCAATCATAGCACCTGTCCTGTGAATCTATTTATGTATAACCTTCCTCCTTGGTTGTGCATGAAGCGAAAGTACATTATGATGCCAGTGCTCATCCAAGGCCCTAAGCAACCCAACAATGACATTGATGTGTACATAAGGCCATTAGTTGAAGAACTCTTACAACTGTGGAATGGAAAAGGTGTACGTGCGTGGGATGAGCTCGATCAGGAAGAATTTGACCTACATGCTTGATGTTTGTGACCATCAATGATTGGCCTGCTCTCAGTAACCTTTCAGGATAGACAAACAAGGGATACCGCGCATGCATGCACTATTTGGATGATACTGATAGTTTATATTTGGATAATTGTAAGAAGAATGTGTACCTGGGACATCGTAGATTTCTTTCGAGCAAGCATCTTGTAAGAAAGAAAGGCAAGCATTTCAAAGGTGAGGCAGATCACCGGATGAAGCCTCGCCACCGTACTGGGTGATGATGTACATGATATGGTCAAGGATTTAAAGTTAATATTTGGAAAGGGTCCTGGCGGACAATCTGTTCTGAATGACGCTGACGGACGCGCACCCATGTGGAAGAAGAAATCTATATTCTGGGACCTACCCTATTGGAAAGACCTAGAGGTCCGCTTCGCAATCGACATGATGCATGTGACGAAAATCTTTGCGTGACCCTACATGGCTTCTTGGGCGTATATGGAAAGACAAAAGATACACACTACAAAAAATACACTTCCGCGATGATACGTGTTTGTCATAGTAGGTCACGTTTTCTGTCATGCATGTACATCTATGACAAATTTATGACAGAATCAAGATAGTCATACCTGTGCTGTCGTAGAAGTGTTCCATGACATTACCAAAATTATCATCACGGAAGTGTCCATGTCCATGACGATAAATCACGCGTCACAGAAGTGCTTTCGTCAAGGGTGACCGACACGTGGCATCCACCGTAACGGAACGTCGTTAAGCTATCCGGTCCAGTTTTGGATCCGATAACCTGTTAACAGCCCCGACCAATGGGGATTTTCCACGTGTAAAATCATCATTGGCTGGAGGAAACACGTGTCAGCTCACCGTTGGGATGACTCATTGCACCCAAAGCGCCTATGATATGTCGACACGTGGCACGGCCCAACAGAGGCCCGTTCCTGTGAAAAGGCCGGCCCGTTTGACTTGGTCAAAAGGTGGCGGGCCGGCCCACGGAAGCCTGTTAACAGCATGTTCACATATAGCCCATTTACAACCCTCTAACCTAGGGCCCGTTTACGGCCTATCCGAATTAGGCCCAGTAGCGTCATTTGGGCCGTCCAATATAATTCCAGCCCGTTTTAACACCGGGCCCATGTATGTCCCATGACGTCTTTCGGCACATAAGGCCCTTATTACTCTTGGCCCATTAATGGCACGTGGTTAAACTGGCCCGTAATGAACAGTGTGTCACTTTATACCCATTAATGGCACATGGTGAAACTGGCCCGTAATGAACAGTGTATCACTTTATGCCCATTAACGACCCATTATTCTATTGGGCTATTTCCGGCCCATGTTATCTTTCGGCCTTCTCGAGGCCCATTTATTCTTGGGCTCACATTTCCACATTCGTTTACTTACGGTCCGTTACTGTCATTTTCTGCTTGTGGGCCAAATTCAGCCCGTGGTTACAGTCGGCCCGTTTGTGGCCCGTTAATACGTTGGGCCGTTTTCATAGCGTCATCAAAATATGACCGATTAACGACGGCCCGTTATGGTTGGCCCATGAAAGATTTCAACTCTAGCCTATTTATGGCCATTATGTGGTCTGTTATTGGCCCATGTTTGGCCAACGGATCATACGGCTCATATAAGGCCCATGCTTTCTACGCCACGTAGAAGGCCCATTGTTTCTACGGCCCTTAGAAGGCCCATTGTTTCTACGGCCCGTAGGAGGCCCATGTTAACTACAGCCGGTGGGCATCAAAGTTCGCCACCAATGCAAATATAGGGAACACCCTACACTATACAAAAATGGCTTGCTGTTTTCTTCAGCCGGTGGCTGCACGTTAAGAACAAATTTTGTATCGCACCAAAACAAATTACAACTATAAAAAAAAGGAAGGTTGGCATAAAAGTTAACAGTCTAGCAGATAAATGCACGACTAGAAGTTCAGAAGCTCAGTTCATTTGACCTGACTGTTATGTTTTCATGCTGTATTGTCCGATGGAGCACCATAACCTTCGCCTTCAGTTCTCCTAGGCTCCTGAACAACATAGCATATGTCTGATAGTCTGGTTTCAAAACCATGCATATCTTGACAACATCAAACAATGCCTCTCCTTGTTTCACAAAGGGTCTCTGTTAGGTAATGGACTTGTGTCTGGAGCACAGATACAACATTGTTTTGAGCTTGCATATCTTGATCATAAGGCAGTTTGGACGAGATTGCCTTAACAACCAAGCCAGTATTACACAGGAACGTGCTTTTGGCACTGTTAGTGGACATGTACTAACCCACTGCAGCAAGAGCTGACATTGCGGTTATAGTTGCCTCACCACCTTCAGAAGGTGGCGGTTCCACCATTTTTTTCCATAGCTCGCTGAAAAGTTGTGGTTTTACATTAGTAGTACCAGAACAGAAGATATTAAGGAGGCAGCAAAACCAAACAAAATAGCTTTGGTCTATATACAGAACTTATTCTAGTGAACCCATGTAAAATAATAGTTGTATTTTATTGCAAAGTACATATTAAAACCAGGTTCCAAACATATCATCATGTACCATCGCTAATGTATTGTCTATTTCTTCACATTGTTTTGAGGGCTAAGGACAAAGAGACGAAGTTTATAATACGGTAAGCATAGTATGCCATCATTCATATCACAAAACAATTGAGAACAGACAAACAGGCAATTGTAACGTTGTGTGGGCAAGTCCAGCACAGAACTAGATTACAGGTCAAGATCAAAGGAACATCACTCCTCTCTTTTAAACCTTGTAAGGTGCAATGATACGCTAAGACAATTGTGTATAAAATTGAAAAGAGTAATAGACATTGGTTGCAAACCATGCAGTTCAAGGCACAAGTCAGAGTAAGTAGTAGTTAAAAGGCATTTGGATTAAGGACTTACAACAGCGGCTTTGACTGGTGTAGTCATGCCCTTCTTCTTGCTGGTGTGACGGTCCTTGAAGATTTCCACAGCATTTGGTTCAGGTACTTTTTGGTCCTTGCGGGCTTTCCTCTGCATTTGGAACAAGTCATTATAGATCTGATAATATGGTACAACAAAAAGAGTGAAACAACAACTAATTACAAGAGCCTCGCAGTGTGCAATATAGCTACGGGATCATGTCGTCTGTTGGAATTTCACTTTCGTACGGTTGGCCTTGTTCTTTGAACAGTTCACCTACAAGAAGATAGATTTGTGTGGCACATGCGTAAATAGGACTTCAACATGCGATCTGATCACATATATATAATGTACCTGATACTTCGGATCGGACCAGTGTTTAACGAGGCCTCTCCTGTCTTCATCAGATATATTTTCCACTGGAGATATTTGGGCAAGTTCACTGTTGGCCTTGCCTTCAAAGTGAGTTTTCCTCAAGTTATACCGATAATGTCGCAGAGCAGACTTGAAAACATGGGTGCAAGCTTGTCTGCTTGCATCATCTTGGCTATCCAACTTGGACCTCATCTGTTGAAAATTATGGGAGTCTCATTATCAGCAACCTAGAAAGTATTGGAAAGAGCAAGATGATATTACTAGTTTCCATACATAACCATACTTACAGATAAATGGTCGAGGAAGGTGTTGAACTGGGTTTCGTCTTTGTCATTCCTATACTGAATCCATCTTGGGAGGATACGTACATGACACCTAATAGCAACCGCTGCCCCTGATATTAACTTGGCTGACTCTGTAGCATAAAAACACAATAGTGAGAGTATGAGTGAAGTGTGTGCAGAACTAGTGCACTGTAAAAGTAGTAGATAGCAAGTGGCTGAAAAATAAATGACAGGAGACATATGATAGCTCTACAACATTGCATGGCAAACAAAATTAGATTGTACTCCGTATGATTTTGTAATATATGAGCACAGGAAATGCAGGTACTCCTCCAGCACACCACCACATGTGGTCATATCAAGATAACAGTCGACTGAAAATAAATAGGTCAGTCGATTTTTTCATGAACCGTCCGATCTATAAGGAACGGGAAGATGGCCTTCGTCTTCCTCCTGCCAGTCACTGTTGACGATCTTTCTCGAACCACCAGCGACCACTGGCCCAGACCCCTGCCTCTGCCACCCCGCCCTCCCCTCGACCTCACACCACCACTGTGCTTGGCAGCGCCCCCAGGCCATCCCTTTAATCCCGACCGACCTCCAGATCGGGCGCCAGTAGCTCTAGGCCCCACACGCCCCTAAGATAAACACCGAGGGGCTTCTTCCCCAACGTAATAGGCGGACTAGCGCCTGTTACGCCAGGGAATGCTTCCGTTAATTGGGAATCAACTGACCAGGAATTGAAATTCAGGGGGCCGACGGACCTCTAGATAAGGTGAAATAGTATATGAGGAGAAACCTTGTGCATCGCGAGTTACTAGGAACATCTAGTATCAAGAAGAAGCGGTCAACTAGTGTCTTCTGTGGGATGAATACTGTGCAAGCACACACGTAAGATTTGCACGAATAAGGGAAGAGGAGTACCATTTTCGGTTGCCGGTGTGGTCGCCTCCACATGTTGCCCCGATCTTATTCTTTTTGTTGGGGAAACCGATGTTCTGGAGGAGGGTGCAGGCTTGGACGAACCCATGGCCAAATTTTTGACTGTGTTGCTGTGGCCGTATGTTGGCGGAGGGGAAGCAGATCCAGGGCGGCGAAGGACGGCGTGGTAGAAACAGCTCCGGTGCGGTGGAGGGTGGCGAAGTTGGAGCGGCAGCGGTGAGGTGCAGGACGACATGGTTGAACTGGCTCGGGTACGGACGGCTCGGACTCGGCTTCAACTACTAGCCGTGGAGGGCGTTGCGGTTGAGGTTGCGGTGGACGACGACATCGGGGTATCAGTTCCGGCGTGATGGAGGAGGGCGCCGGTCGATGGGTGGAATGGGGTGGCGAACGGAGGACGCCGGGGTTTCGCCGCTGGTGGAGAGGTAGTTTTTGCGCCCATGGAGTATGAATTGGGAATCGGACGGGTGGGCGGGGGGGGGGAAGGGGGAAGAACCATGTTTCGGTCTGGGACACGCTTGTTTTTGGCTTTTTTGAACAGAAGATGGGACGCGCTTGTTTGAAATTTGGGGAAAGTACAAACTTTGCCCCCCTCTTAATTTCCGGACCTACTGCGGGTCGGGGGTAGGATGGTAATCCCAGGTGTCCCAAATAGTGTGCGGAAGCGATTTCGGCCGCGCGCATGTGTGCTTAGCGGGCATTGTGTACGAATGTTTTTCGGAGGCGGTTGCGTGGCGTCTAGATGAAGCTACAAACCTACCCCGGTTTAGACCTTTGGACGTCGGGCCGGTAGGTTTCACGGGTCGGAGTTATTAGAAAAGTAATTTCCTTGTACTACCAAACATTGGTCTCATGCGGTTTTGGGCGAGTAGAGGGTCTTTTGGCACTTCGTTCGAAATTTTGAAACACAAGCATTCATGTTTAGAGTACTCTTGAACTTTGAGGATTGACCTAAATAGACAACGTTAAATTTGACCTTGTATGTTTGAAAACCTCATTAAATTATCCGCTTCTTTTTGAAATTTTGACACTTGAAAATCCTATAACTACGATTATTTTGGAATGGAGGAGCTAAATTAGAATCTATTTTGTACATGACTACATATGCTATTATGTACAAAATCAGAGCAAAGATTGGTGCCCCCATAATTTAGGTATGATTTACAAATGCCATGATATCAAATTCAAATAATTGAATGGACTTCATGTTGAATTTGATTTTTTTAAACCACCTTAAGTTGAATTCAAATGTATGCTAGTTCATAGGTAGCTATTTATAATGTTCATTGTGTAACTTTCGTATGTATAATGTGCTTTACACACACAAGATGAACTATACTCACGTTTATATTCGATTGCTAAAGCGATGCATTGTCTGGAGTTCAAAATACTAACTATGTGGATCAATTGTGTCGAATAATAACATATACATGCTCAAATTCGATAGAATCTAGATGTCTGATGGATCAATGACCGTTCCTTACGCGAATTGCAAATATCATGATCCCATCCTAATATTTGGATACAATTTATATCTTTAATCAATGTGTACAGCTGTCTTGTACGTGTAGTTTCACTCTCCATCGGTGGTCTGTCACACATGCTCACACACTCTCTCCCAATGTGTCTTTGTCACACACATGCTCTCGATATAACCCTCCCTCCCTCTCGTAACCGTTTACGACTATTTTCACTAACCTTTATCACAAACGCTCTTCCTCTTGCAAGCATACACACGCACAATCCCCATCGACCCTTTCTATATACATAGACCTGCCTATGTGTCTCTTGTACGCACATTATCTTTAGGCCTGTCTCTCATGCATTGTCTCACACCTCTCTTCCTAATCGACGAGTATGATTCTAGCAGAGCATTCTGTAGGATGCCCCTTAAAGTTAGGTTGGATGAATAGTAATATCAAAGATAAAGGTGTTACCTTAGTCTGAGAACCTAGGGTTACAAATCCTAGTCGGCTTTGTCAGTGGACATAGAGTCCTTCACAATTATGCTATCTTTGTCTTGTACGACTAGTCATCCATGGGTCTCCCTAAATGCGTCACAGGCCAACCAATGTGGCGCAGGACGGAACCAAATGAAGGGCCTCACCTCGACCCATCGGACCTCATGCGGTGACACACCCTCTGCCCCCACGTCTCGTTATCTTCTCACACCCACACATACCAACACACACACCACACAGAAAAAATATATTATCCTGGTGCATATACACACTCAAGGGAATCTCTCGCCGTGACGTCATATTCGTCTCTCTCTAGACCACTCTCATTTCTCGTGCTATCTCTCCCACGCCCCTCCCCCATGTCGGCCCCCCTATCCATGCCTCTCTCGAATATGTAATACACACACATACCTCTCTAGGCCCTGCCAAATGCATCAACTACACATTCACACATGCTACATCACGTACCCCATTGATCTAAAAAGCCCTATCTTCACGTTTATTTTGCATACAACATTCCTTTGAATAAAGTGTGGCCAAAAAATATTTTAGAATTTCTACATATATACAGCATTACAAAGTTATATGGAGGAGTATGAACGCTTGCATTGCATGGTGCCCACAATGATATTTATTCCGCACTATGAATTTGTATATTTTTATACTATATATAAAGTTAGTCATAATAAAGAGAAATGAAGAGCATCTCTCTCTCTCCATCGCATACCCCCCTCTACGCCCCTTTCACGTACGCACACAAACTATCTCCAGGTCCTCTAAAAGTAAGCCCCCAGCACATTCATGCATGTTTCATCTTTCTCTCGCGATATATACAGTGACGATCATTGTATTTGAAGCGAAAGCACGATACATACATTGGACTTCAGAATCCACTCATTACGGTCACCATTTATGTTCTGTGGTTATTATACAGTCACGGGCTCACCGTACAACTTTGTATTTGCTCAAGACACGACTAGTTGACCAGTTAAATGCTCCACGTGGCACCTCTAGTGTTGCATCACATTATCTCACTACCATCGGGCCCACCTGTCGGCTTGTATCTACTCTACATCTACACTCTTATAAAATAGTAGCAAGATGCCCATGCGTTGCACGGAACATCAAGATGCATTTGTATGAGTAGTTTATCTTGTGGGAGAAAAGGATGAACAAGGGAAGGCCTTATTTTCAAGCTAGTTTGGAGAGGGGTGTGGGTATTTTTTTGCAAAATTGCCATAGTTTCCTTCCTATCCGTCAGATATAGATCGGACGGCCTATATTGCAGGATGGCAGGCACACGATCATCACCGACTATGCTTTTTATAAGAGTAGGGATAAAATACACTCTTATAAAAAAACAGAGTTGGTGATGATGGTGTGCCTGCCATCCTACAATATAGGCCATCCGATTTTTATCTGACGGATAGGAAAGAAACTATGACAATTTTACAAAAAGGTACCCAGACACCTCTCCACATTTGCAAATAAGGCCTTCCCTCATTCATCCTTTTCTCTCACAAGATAAACTAGTCATACAAATGCATCTTGATGTTACGTGCAACGCACGGGCATCTTGCTAGTAAGAATGTAAACAAATGACAAAAAAATATTGGACGGTGGTTCGAAGTCAAGACCGCGGGCATAGCGGACAAGGTGGCCTTGTATTGGTATGCTGAGCCGTCTGTTTTAACACACAAGAGCTGGTGTGGTGATTATACACACACGCATGCATGCACATGAACAACATGCATGCAACACTCACACGAACACATGCACCCACGCACGCACGCAACACTCACACGTACACACACAACCACACATGCACGCAACACTCACACGCACACACACACGCATGCATGCACACACTAGTACACCACACGACCAACACACACTCTCACACTCAAGTGCTCAACCTACGCGTGCATGCGCACACATCAGGCCCTGACAGACACATACACAACTAGGTGATTCCCGCGCACGGGGTGGAGTCTTGTCGCGCCTGCGTAAATTTGTGTTTATCTGACCTTTTCCCTATGCGAACTGACAGGTGGGACCCACAAGGAACATGGTCAATTTAACTAGTCAACATGGTGCCACGCAGACTATTTGGCCGGTCAACAGAGTGCAATCCGATGCTGAACCGTGAGCAAGTGACCGTATAATCACCGCAAAACATATATAGTGACTGTAATCAGCTTATTCTGAAGTTTGGTGAACGTATTACGCTTTTCTCTCTGTAGGCCCTCCAAAACTACATCTCTACAGGTTCTCGCATGTTACATCTAACAACTATGCAATACATCACAACCACTACACTCTAACACAATAAATCATATGTGTTTTTAGTTTTACTAGATATCATATTGTTACTTAATTATTCAGTTTGCATAAATTAAAATTGACTTTGAAATGTATGGCTAGTATCATATACCGCGCGGGAAAAATCCCGCCCTTTCCTGTTTAATCGGGTTTGTATCGATGGATCGTGCGAAACAGCAAAACTATAGTACTATATACGGTAGAAGTGACAGTTCACTGGGCCGTCGTGTCGTGTACTCCTACGTCGTAAGAGTGGAGCGTTCGCTTTCATAAATCTTATAGTCCCTTTCGCTGACATGTGGGGCATCAAGCTACCGGGTCCACGTGCCATACCGGAATACAGTGCAGAGCAGCCGGGGTGAAGCACCCAGTCATGGCGCCGGCGTAGTAATGAGCAATGAGGCATCAAATCACAAAGCTGCACCTTTCCCACTGTTAAGTTGGAGGGACGAAGTAATAATGCTTAAAAAAGAAGTTGGAGGGACGAAGCAACCATCATTTCACTCATTGCTGAATCCGCTTCTCCCTCATCTTCTTCAAGTTAACCACGTGTTGCTTCTGTCGTTGTTCTGCCTCATGTGAGAAGCGGACCGGCTTGGTAAAGCACTGACACGTGGGACCACATGTTAGCAAACTGCCAGGACAACGTCCTCCAAAAATAAGAAACCTCCCCCGCCATCCGCGCGGCAAGATCACCTCCTTTTAACTAATCTTGATTCTATAATTTTTTAGATCAATATAATTGAGATTTGTATAGATAGCACATAGGAGCAAAACCAAGTGGTATGGTTAAGGGCATCCACAATGTGTAGCCAAATGTGAAAATAGCGTTTGGCATCGTGGGAACTATTGTGGACGGTGTTGCCAAAGCCAAAAGGATGGAACCGAAGCTCCCTGATTGATTGATTGAAGGAATAGAAAAATGCAACGTCTCTCCTCTTTCTCCCGTGCTTGGACGCATGTACAGTATAGAGGACAGAGTCTACTCCCCTGTCCCTTCTATCACAAATCACAAAGCAGTGAGGCGTCAAATCACAAAGCACGGACAAAGCAACCATCATTTCACTCTTCGCTGACTCCGCTTCTCCATCGTCTTCTTCGAGAAACCATCTCACCGCACTAAGCTGGACGGACGACGCTATTGTGTACGAGTAGTACTAGTACATTTACGCGTCCTTTGGTTCAACGGACTTCCTGGATGCAAATAAGGCGGTTGTCTTGGCTTGCAGGCGGCACTTGCGAACGACTTACCATGGTCTCCTTCAATGGTGTTCTCCATCGAACGCACTTCGCCAAACCACAACGTTCGAGATATCGTCGACGTCACCGCAATGGGGAAGGAAGTCAAATATAGTTACTACCTCCATTTTTTTGTACACAAGGCCAGTATATCAAAATTACAATTTGCAAAAGGCCACTAACACTAATCGAAGCAAAGTTGATGGGGTTTGCCTCGTACTAGCAACCAAGGACATTAATATCCCCTGCATGCATGCGGAAGTGAGAAGGTTGGTTTGCATGGCGCTGCATTAATCAAGCGATGAGGAGTGAGATGGTTAGCTCTTTGGGCTTTGGAGAAAAAATACGCATTAATTGACACGTGAAACGAGGATTTGTATTGATTAATCCCGCGAAGGAAAACCCCGCCTTTCTTTTTTAACACTAGTACTCCTAGTATGTAGTACTACGTACTTATCCTGTTTGGGTCTAGGCCTTGCATTGCCACACTTTGCCACACATTTTTGCAAGCTTGCCTAAAGTTTTCAAAATGAAAAGGAGGTATACTTGCGCACGGCTGTCGCGGTCGCACCGCACCCTCACACGGTCACTCCTGCACGCCGCGGTCGCACCGTACTCTCACATGTACAGTCGCTCCCGCACGCCGCAAACCCAACCAAGGGAACACACCCTCACTGACACGTGTTGCCTCATGTGAACAAACCAAACTCAACCATCCTACCGCTGACACATAATTTTCATTCATAGAGTATGTTTATCCAACCGCATGTTGGGGAGTATCCATACGGCCCGTGCGGTGGTCTGTTGGGGAAGAAGAGGTGAGGAAGAAGGGTTAGGAGACGTAGGATATTCGCCCAACCGCCTGAAATGCTAGACTGACCCAAGTCAGGCGACTTGCATAACAATATATGTTTTTACGCAACAAAAGATCCATAAAAACAACAACATAAAGAAAAACTATCACTGCTCGCGGAACGAGACGGCCTCGTCGTCTTTGGCTGCCGGCGCGAACCAGTCATAGCTGCCGATGTGTGTCTCCGCACCGTGGTTGTCCTCGGCCTCCAGATACTCGTTCACGCGGAGCGTGCGGGCGCTCTGCACGGACGAGAGCACTGCCCGGTTCAAGTCGAGGACGTTGGGTTCTGCCTGCAGGAGAGCCTCGATGGCAGCGACATCCGCGCGCTCCACGTCGAGTCGAGCCTCCGCCGCATGCAGGAGGGCCTCGATGAGAGCGGCATCCGCGTGCTCCACGTCGAGTTGAGCCTCTGCCGCCTGGTTCAAGTCCAGGACGTCCAGTTCCGCCTGCAGGAGGGCCTCGATGGCAGCGGCACCCGCGCGCTCTGCCTCAAGTTGAGCCTCCGCCGCCCGGTTCATATCCACGACATCCGGTTCTGCCTGCACGAGAGCCTCGATGGCAGAGGCATGCATGCGCTCTGCGTCGAGTTGAGCCTCTGCCTCCCGGTCCTCCTTTAGTATCGCCAGGTTGAACCGCTGGTCCGCCTGCACCATGGGGGACTCGGACGCCGGCATGAAGTCGACGTCCATCGTTTCATACCCATTGGGGGCCTTCTACGCCGCGACCTCCGCCATGAACATTGGATCGGCTTCCCCCTCCTCGTAGCTTGGCTCCAGAGAACTCGGGGATTGGCCCGCCGCAAAGCGAGCTTGGGAATGGAGGTCTCTGGCGCCGACCGCCGCCGTGATTTCTGCGCGGCGCTCCGGCGTCAGCATCTTGTAGTACATGATCTTGCGACGCACCATGGCTTTCCAGCGAACTAGGGGACGCTTGATGCGGGCTAGGGGATCGAAAGGTGGGGGAAGGGGCTGGAGATTAGGTGTGGTTTTAGGGCAGTGGCTGGCGTAGGATGAGCAGCGAAGGTTCTGGTGTGAATAGTGGTTCCGGCGACGACCGGTTAATCGGTTTTGACTGTACATTGCTCTTGTCGCGTTTGCGTTGCAGCACGGCACGCTGGACCCTCCACATCGCTCACCGAATGGAACGCGCTTCATCTTGCGTTTTCGCTCGCTTGTGGGACCGCAGTTGAGAGCAAACCAACGTCCCTCCCCCTCCCCCGCCCGGGTCATTTTATGCGGAGTAAATAAAAACAGAGGGAGTATACTACGGATGAGGATCCTGTGACGTGGCCGAACCCATTGAGTAACTGACATGCAGGGCCTAGCAAGCATGGGGTCCGCCAGTAAGTGACCGAAAGGGAGGGTAAGGTAGGGATACATATGTGAAAGGAGCTTCCAATGATATAATTTTCACATTATACATCTCATGTACTATTAATCTTGTCAATAGTCAAATGCGGTTTTGAAAAACGCATTAGAGGATGGTTAATAATATAGCCAATCGGTGGCTATAAAGAACTGCCATGTCATCTATAGCCATAATCTATTATATGCACTCATACAGTAGTGTGGGCTATAAGGTTGGCTATTTCCCGCAAAAAAAATTATAAGGTTGGCTATTGTATTAGTAATTTTTTTCCATCTCTTTCTTCATATTTATTGTACGTATTTAACTAGGAATGCGTATATAGCTAGGCTCTTGCATGAGAGCTCACTCCCCTTACTTTTTCACATCTCTTTCCTGCACATAGGCCTTATATAAATTGAAGGAGGGAGTACAACTATGAGCACTGCATACTCTAGTACAGATGTTGTCAGTACTCCACTAGTACTATTGGACAGGGAGCTTAAAAAAGTTACTATTGGACTGGCTATACGTGGCGAAATCCTAGTAGGAAGAGCATGCGCGAGAACAAGCACATTCACGTGGTTGAAAACAAATTGGAAACCATCTCGAGTACATATCTAGGAGTACATACGAATCTAACAATATTGATTGGGCGTTGTTGAATGTTGATACTTTTTTTTATCAAAGTAGAGATACTTTGACTACACATAAAACTTATATGTAAACTAGAAAGGATAGGAGGGAGTATATCGTACGTTCAAAAACGAAACGAACATTGAATACCCTTTATATATGATTTGCGGATTGTGATGGCTTGGCTTATTAGGGATGATAGACTACTCATATCAATAAGGAATTCCTTCTTTTTCGGGAGCCCATTTAGACAGAACTCCAAATTAAGCGTGCTCAGCTTGGAGTAGTGTCAGTATGGGTGACCGACCGGGAAGTTGCTCCCGGGTGCGCACGAGTGAGGACAAAGTGCACAGAAAAGACTAGTATTGATCTGTGTGGCCAGTCTAGATCCCGCCGGGAGTAACGACCACCGGCGGGTGTGTCCGGGGCGTTACAAGTTGGTATCAGAGCCGACCCTCGCGATTACACGGATGGTTGCAGACAGGTGCGTGGTCATGTTGTTCATGACGTTTGTGACCCGTCATGGCACACGGCGTGGCACATGCACTGGACTAGAAGCACGGACGTATGTGCCAAGAGGGAACGTTCCTGTAGCCCGACGAGGACGTCGGTTCCTCTGAGTGGGGGTGTATGCGATGGCTTGGCTTATTAGGGATGATAGAGTACTCATATCAATAAGGAATTCCTTCTTTTCCAGGAGCCCATTTAGACAGAACTCCAAAGTTAAGCGTGCTCAGCTTGGAGTAGTGCGCAGAAAAGATGGGTGACCGACCGGGAAGTTGCTCCCGGGTGCGCAACAGTGAGGACAAAGTGCGCAGAAAAGACTAGTATTGATCTGTGGGGCCAGTCTAGATCCCGCCAGGAGTAACGACTACCGGTGGGTGTGTCCAGGGCATTACACGGATGCTATGATCACCAGTTCAAAATTTTGAATCCGCCTTAGGTATCACACATGCCCCCACTCGTTCTCTCTCGATTTCATCTCGGGGTCCGGAGATCGATTGAAAGAGGACTAGGGTGGGTACAATACGTTCGTTGCGCTTATGAACGTACAATATACTCCCTCTGATCCCCACAGAACCCCCCCAACCCCCCCCCCCCCCCGCGGGTCATTTCTATCATAGAAACAGACCAAACCTTTATCTCCTTGCACGACACGCAATTGATCTCTGAACATCAATCGATATCGTCAACATGTGTCGGGGCATGAACCGAATGGGATGTCAAAACTAAGACGTGAAGCGACATGCAGTGGAGGCAAAGTGAAACTTCAAATGAACTGTTTGTTTGTATGCATGTCGGACAAATTACAAACAAACATTGGAAATACAAGCATGGTCTAGGCCCACATGCGAATGATACTCGGCGGAATGTTCAAATGAGGCATGCGGGAGGATGGACTCGACCGGAGGGTGACATGACCGATGGAGAAGAGGGTTGGAGAGGAATGATAAATAAGAAAACGCCACATGATCATACTTGAACGGCTCAAATAAACAATAAGTTGTCTCGCTTGGCCTATATAGTGAAAGGCCTAATGTGCAACGCGGAGCACTGACGCTCGAATATGGCCAGGAAAACAGGGAAACCGACATGTGGGGCACACCTGTCGCGACGATGTAGCGCAAACTAGTCCAATGGAGGGGCTGGCCCACGACCTGCTCGCCACCGGCAACCGTTCATGTGGGTCATGGGGGCCAACAACCTGGCGCAGCTCCAACATCGCCTCGGGACACGGCGACCACAGTGAGCGACACGCTCATCGTCGCTAGACACGGCCAATTTTAGTGTGCCGAGGGTGGCGTTAGTGCTGTGGCACGACCAACAGTATGTTTGGTTTGTGCCCAAGGTTGCCCTGTCAAAGCATTGGGTAGCCAAAATTTTGGTTGAGGTTTTGGTTGCCCATGATTTGGCCGACATCGGCAAGAAAAATGAACTAGAGTTGGCTAGAGTTCATTGGCATGCCAAAAAATGGCAACCATCCAAACAAAGACCAATCTTTGGGTCATGACCAAAATTTTGGTAAGGTGCACTTTGGCCACACTCCAAACACACCCCAACACCCGGCTCATCAAGGATGCACGGCGCGCCAGGACGCGTCCGCGGAGTGGTGTAGCGCGGCCAACTGCATCCTCAGGACCTGAGACCATGCCGGGTCATCTTGCTTTTTCAATGACATGCGTCGATCGCATGTGAGAAAAGGGCATCTCCAATGTTGCCACAACCGCAGCTGACTACCCTGGCACACCAAAAACCCTCGTCCCTCGCGCCGTCGCGTGGTTCGTTCCCAGCCGGCGCCAGTTGCCCGCATTCATGTCGTCCGTCTGTATACCGTCGTTAAGAGGCTCAGTACCCGAGGAACCAACTCCGGTGACTTAATGACGCACCAGGACGCTTGGCCTCACCTGAATGCGCTACTTAAAGCGGCAACGCCCAGCTAACCTCCACACCATAGCGCATCGTCCTCCTACCCGGCACCACATCCTCCATGACCGCAAGCGCGAACGCTCTGCGGGAGAGCTTGTCTTCGGGGATGGAGCACGAGGTCGCCGCCCTCGCTCAAGTCGCCGCACAAGCGGTGGCCACACTGGCGGCCGATTATGGGAGCACCGTCAGCCACGCGTCCTACTTGCCGTCATCCAACGTCCGGCACCACCGAGGTCGGGGACTCCTCCGAGGATGAGTAGGCATGGGAGGCAGCAGGGCATGGTGTGCCAACTGGCTGATCCGTCTCCCGTGTTCTACTTTTCCTCGCCAGAGACCGCACCTTCACTTCACGGGTCTTGAACCCCGCCCCCTTACATGGAGATCGCAGATGGAGGATGTCGGTCGCCATCATAGAATAGGTTTAGGGTCGGATTTCTTTTATTTTTCTGTCCTATAAAAGTTCAAAATGTAATGAAAATCTGCCGTGTTTGCATTAATCTCGGCCAGTGTATATGAACTTTCACAATAATATAGTATATTGTAGGAGTACTAGCAAGATGCCCGTGCGTTGCACGGAAGATCAAGATATTGTGGGAGAAAAGGATGAATGAGGGAAGGCCTTATCTGCAAACGCACATTCACGCATTTCACATCTTTCTACATCTATGGGAACCTACGAAAGGGTTAACGTAAATTGCCTCTCTCTCTCCTCCCCTGATTTTCATGGTGGTGGGCCCCTCCCTCCCCCAATCTACAATCAACAGCTCAGACGTTTCACATTATGTTAATTACGTAATTGGGACTACGTAGGTGTAGTATTACTCGTCCTAAAAAACCCAACTAAGCCAACCTCCCAGCATATCGCGTGGGAAAAGACCCGGCCGCACCGTTTTAGTCGGGATTACCGGATTACTAGTAGTAGTATCAATGGATCGCGTGAAGCAACAAGTTTTTTTGAGGGGGCGAAGCACCTAGTTTAAAAGGAAAAAAGGCGGTACACTCACAGCACCCCTGTCGCGGTCGCATTGCACCCCACACACGTTCGGTCCTGCACACGGCTCACGCAAACAGAATGCACTTCGGCTTGCCTCTTCACTGACACGTGGGACTGCACTTGGAGAAACCGACCATGCGCCAAACTCCCCTCGCCCACCGCACGAAAATCCTCCCCCCACCCAAAATTCCCCCCAAATCCTAGATTCAACCGCCCTTCGGCCAACTAGCCAATAATATTCCCCAAAACCCCCTCCCCCCATCCCCTCCACTCCATTTGCTCCGCCAAAGCCGCCCTCCCTGCCATGCCGATACGTCAGTGCCTCGGTTCGTCGAGGGGACGCACGGCGATCCTCTCACTCCCACAGTACACTCTCGTAGGCTGCCGTCCTCTAGCCGCGCCGCCACCGTTGGCGACGTTCTTGTGGAGGCGCACGGCGGTCAGCGCCGCCACCGCTGGCGACGTTTGTGTGGAGACGCACGACGGTCAGCTTCTCCCATGGTACGCGCATTCTAGACTGAGGCCCCATGCATGTCGGTGTAGCGCTGAATGTTAGCTGATAGATGCTGGTAATCTCACTGTTTGCCGAAGTAGTTTACAGTCAATATGCTATTCTTAAGAAGCTTCCTTTCCCTATTCTGCACTCAATCTGCTTAGCTGAGATGGCATGCCAAGGCCAATTAGTTGCTAAAATATCCTGCCGTATATTTATTGTGATGTAGATTGCCATGGTCTAGTAACCAATCTGTTAGGTGAAATAGCTCTACACCGTTTATACTCGATCTTTGTTGCTGCGATGGCCTTCGATAGTTCGATGGCTGTGTGCTCGGCCTCATTGACTGCTGAAACAGCCTGCCATAATTTAGGACTCAAATCTGTTTGCTGAATTAGCTTTACATATATTTTGTTACTTAGATCTGCTCGTCCAAATATCTTGCCATAGCTTTAGACATTGACCTAGGTATTTTCTTCTAGACTTCATAAAAAAAGCATATATGTATTTCCTGTAATATCTAGTAGAATAACTAATTTTTATGTCTAACAGATGGACATGACTTGGATAACTTCTGCTCGAAGATTCTCCACTGCATATGTCGAGGGGGTTGAAAACTTCATGAACTTTATTAGAGCTGAGTACGGTGGTCCGAAATCAGATGTGCTTTGCTCATGTAGCAGTTGTATGAATTC
>NC_053028.1:581254721-581274411 GCF_003073215.2 Triticum urartu
AAAAATGGTGATTCCAGCACGGGAGATAATAATACTCCGGAGAGTGCTGAAGAAAACCCCCTCCAGCAAGGTTTAGCACAGGAGGATGGAGAAAACAGCCCTCATGAGAGAGCGGCAGACAAAGAGGTCGAGGACGATAATTATATGCCTCCCTCCGAAGACGAGGCAAGCCTCGACGACGACGAATTCGTCGTGCTAGAGGATCCTGTTGAGCAAAAGCGTTTCCAACGCAGGCTTATGGCCACAGCAAGAAGCCTCAAGAAAAAATAGCAACAGCTCCGAGCTGATCAAGACTTGCTGGTCGACAGATGGACCGAAGTCCTTGCGGCCGAAGAGCATAAACTCGAACGCCCCTCCAAGAGTTACCCAAAGCGTAGGTTGCTACCCCAATTAGAGGAGGAAGCACCTGATGCGGCCGAACGGCCACCTCGTGGCCGCGACAGAGAGGCCTCCCGGCCCTCCACTCAAGCCGCACCCCATACCAAGGCACGGGAATATGCGCCGGACTTACGAGACATGTTGGAGGACAAGGCAAGGCAAACACGATCGATTTATGGATCGTGTGGGCACCCCACGGCTCGAGACGGTAACCGTCACGCCGGCCACAATTCGGCAGGGCCGAACACAGTAGACAAAGCTCATTGGAGCTACGTCATGATATCGCCCAGTACAGAGGCGCCGCACACCCACTGTGCTTTACAGACGAAATAATGGATCATCAAATCCCCGAGGGTTTCAAACCCGTAAACATCGAATCATATGATGGCACAACAGACCCTGCGGTATGGATCGAGGATTATCTCCTTCATATCCACATGGCCCGCGGCGACGATTTTCACGCCATCAAATACCTCCCACTCAAGCTTAAAGGACCAGCTCGGCATTGGCTCAACAGCTTGCCAACAAGGATCAATCAGTTGTTGGGAGGACCTGGAAGCCGCATTCCTCAAAATTTCCAGGGCACTTATGTGCGACCCCCAGACGCCGATGACCTAAGTCACGTAATCCAGCAGCCAGAGGAATCGGCCAGACAATTCTGGACACGGTTCCTAACAAAGAAAAATCAAATAGTGACTGTCCGGACGCTGAGGCCCTAGCAGCCTTCAAGCACAATATCTGTGACGAGTGGCTGGCCCGGCACCTCGGACAGGAAAAGCCGAAATCTATGGCAGCACTCACGACACTCATGACCCGCTTTTGCGCGGGAGAAGACAGCTGGCTCGCTCGTAGCAACAATATGACCAAGAACCCTGGTAGTTCGGACACCAGGGACATTAGTGGCAGGTCGCGTTGCAACAAGCAGAAGCGCCGCATTAACGGCGACAATGCTGAGGATACGACAGTTAATGCCGGATTCAGAGGCTCTAAATCCGGTCAGCGGAAGAAGCCATTCAAAAGGATTCCTAGGGGCCCGTCCAGCTTGGACCGAATACTCGACCGCTTGTGCCAAATACATGGCACCCCCGAAAAGCCGGCCAATCAAGCCAACAGGGATTGTTGGGTGTTCAAGCAGGCAAGCAAGTTAAGCGCTGACAATGAAGACAAGGGGCAGCATAGCGATGACGACGAGGAGCCCCGGCCGCCGAACAACAATGGACAGAAGGGTTTTCCCCCACAAGTGCGGACGGTGAACATGATATACGCCACCCACGTCCCAAAACGGAGCGGAAGCGCGCGTTAAGGGACATATACGCGGTAGAGCCAGTCGCCCCAAAGTTCAACCCATGGTCCTCCTGCCCGATCACCTTTGATCGAAGAGACCATCCCACTAGCATCCGTCATGGCGGATTTGCCACATTGGTTCTAGACCCAATTATTGGCGGATTTCATCTCACTAGAGTCCTCATGGACGGCGGCAGCAGCCTGAACCTGCTTTACCAGGATACAGTGTGAAAAATGGGCATCGATCCCTTGAGGATTAAGCCCACCAAAACGACCTTTAAAGACGTAATACCAGGTGTAGAGGCCAACTGTACAGGCTCAGTCACAATTGAAGTGGTCTTCGGATCCCCGGATAATTTCCGAAGCGAGGAATTGATCTTCGACATAGTCCCATTCCGTAGTGGCTATCATGCACTTCTCGGACGAAGCGCATTTGCCAAATTCAATGCGGTACCGCACTACGCATACCTTAAGCTCAAGATGCCAGGCCCTCGTGGAGTAATTACGGTCAATGGAAACACCGAACTGAAAGTGTTATATCGACTAGAGGGTGAATAGGCGATTTTTATGAAAGTCTTCAATAGGAGTTTTGAAGACAAACGATAAAAATTAAACCTATTACCATGCAGCGGAAGGTAGACTACACTAGGCAAACCATAGTCAAGTATTCAATGAAGTGAAAGCACAAAGACTAATAGCAGCTAGGTAGTAAGGATCAGGTAGGAAGATATTGTGAAGCCAAACAGAACACGCAGTCACTCAGTGAAGACAAATGATAGAGCAAACATACAATGACTTCACAAGGAGTAACAGTAAGTAAAGTGAAGTGAAGATGAAACCAGTGACTCGTTGAAGACAATGATTTGTTGGACCAGTTCCAGTTGCTGTGACAACTGTACGTCTGGTTGGAGCGGCTAGGTATTTAAACCTTAGGACACACAGTCCCGGACACCCAGTCCTGAACACGCAGCTCAGGACACCCAGTCCTCACCGTATTCTCCTTGAGCTAAGGTCACATAGACCTCGCCCAATCACTCTGGTAAGTCTTCAAGGTAGACTCCCAAACCTTCACAGACTTCGTTCACCGGCAATCCACAATGTCTCTTGGATGCTCAGAACGCGACGCCTAACCGGCTGGAGGATGCACAGTCCTCAAGTGTAATAAGTCTTCAGATCACACAGACAAGAAGACTTAAGTGATGCCCAATTCTCTCTGGCTCTGGTGGTTAGGGCTTTATCCTCGCAAGGAATTCTCTCTCAAAGGCTTCGAGGTGGGTTGGCTCTCAAACGACAAAAGCCGTGCTATTAATCTGAGCAGCCAACCATTTATGGTTGTCGGGGCTGGGCTATTTATAGCCACTTGGCAACCCGACCTGATTTGTCCGAAATGACCCTGGGTCACTAAGGAACTGACACGTGTTCCAACGGTCAGATTTGAAACTCACACAGAAACTTTCCTTGGGCTACAAGCAAAGCTGACTTGTCCGACTCTGGACAAGATTCGCTCTCATAGTCTTCACTCGAAGACATAGGTTTTTGGTTTAGGCATCACTTCAGTCATTCTGACTGGTTCTCTTGGACCCCACTTAACAGTACGGTGGTTCCTATGACTCAACACAAAAGAAAAAGACCTACGAAAGATCTAAGTCTTCGAGCTCCATAGGCTTCATATCGTGTCTTCTCTTGTCATAGTCTTCAATGTGATATCTTCATATACCACCTTTGACTTCAATGTCTTCATACATTTTTAGGGGTCATCTCTGGTAGTAAAACCGAATCCAATGAGGGACTTCTACCTGTGTTATCTGCAATTCTCACAAACACATTAGTCCCTCAACTAGGTTGTCGTCCATACTTCAAAATCAACTAGGGGTGGCACTAGATGCACTTACAATCTCCCCCTTTTTGGTGACTGATGACAAACTAGTTGAAGTTTTCAACGGGAATATAATCTGTGAATTGTAAAGGATAAGGAATTGTCTTCATAAGTTGCAAGGGCTCCCCCTGAAGATGTGCATATAAGTAATTTGCTTTTGGAATGCAAATGCACATGGCAGGTTGTACTTAGTGGAGATCCACTTCAACTTATGATGACAATCCACTATGCATGTGAAAGTATATGAAGATAATGACATGCATAATGGAAAATGGACGTCTGCAGAATGAGTAAGTGCGGAATTTATCGTCGCACATGCGGAATTTATCTTCGCAAAACAAGGTGGCAAATAAGTAGCAGACGACCATCTAGTTTAAGTGTTACAACTCATAAGAACCAAATGTAGCAAAAACGAGAGTTGTAAGCACGAAGCAAAATATAAGGCACCCGCCCATATGGACCCGCTTGAAGACTATCAATCTCATATGCTTCTCCCCCTTTTGTCAGTAATGACCAAAAAGGTTTGAAGACATAGAGCCTCTACTCGTTCCCATGAGGAGTAGGTGAAGTAGCAGGGTTGTTGGTGTTGTTTGGCGGTGCAGAAGAGCTTGGAGGTGCTGAAGGAGGTGGCGGTGAAGTAGCATCGTCTTCTTCCTCAATAATTCTGGCAGTCACTGTGGCAGCAGAGGAAGAGAACTCAGAGTCTTCAAGGGATGGAGTTCCTAGCAGCACAGCCCTTCGAGGAGGTGTGGAGTCAAACTTGAATCTCTCAGTGAAGCCATCCTCTTGAAGATCAGCTTCAGAACACATCATCGTGAGCCCTTTCCATGTGCGGCGACAGGTTTCATGGGCAACGAAAGCATTCTTGGTGGCAAGATTTCGAGTGCGATTAACATCCACCAAGAGGCTTTTCATCTGACGCTTCAGCCAGTCATGATGCCTATCCTGTTTCTGATGTAGAGCCACAAGAAGCTCTCGGTCGTTGAGAACACGAGTGCGCTTCTTGGGTCTTGGAGCAGTGGCACTGTCAGTGGCTTCAGTGGAAGCAGGGTGTGGTGCACGTGTAGTGCCAGCCAAAGGATACACCCGAGAAACTGCTTCAACCTTCAACGTTCTGAGTAAAACTCTGATGTTCTACTCCTCACACACACTAGAGGCCGGTTGTGCAGGTCAGAATATATGGCTTCAGTAGACATGTCCACGTCAGGCAAGAAGATCCGATGGTTGCGGGCTGAGGGCTGATACAAGATGGCAGAGTGTAGCTTGATCAGCCGCATGACCCAAGGGGCGTAGAACTTCAAACCAAACAGATCAATGCCTGATGCAGCAAGTTGGCGTATGAAGAAGTCCTGTGCATTGAAGCATTTGCCATGAAGTATATAGAAGACCAAAGTCTTCATTGCACCCTGAAGCTTGGCATTTGGAGAGTGCCCTTTGATAGGCCAGAGAGTTCGCCTGATGATGTGATAGATGGTTCTGGCAGGTACTCAAGGTCTTCAACGAAGAACTCTGTGGGATAAGCAGCATCTTGGGGCAATGGCTTCATCATGCTGAGCATTCGACTCATATCAGGTTCTGGCCGCTGAAAGATGCTCTCAATAGCTTCAGCATGCAGCTGACAGCCTTGCTCGAAGAGATCGCCAGGAGTGGGCAAGCCAGTGAGCTCAATGATGTCAAATGCATTGGCTTCGTGATGAACGTTGCCAGTCATCCACTCCAGGACCCAAGTCTTCGGATCTCTGCTGTATCCCTTTGATGTGAAGTGTGGCATAGAATTGTAGCAGCAGCTCTTCATTCCAATGCTCTTCATCAGTAAAAACTGCAGCAGACCCACTTGCTTGAAGCAATCCAACGCTTCTTCTAGACAGGGCAGACCAGCTATAGCTTCAACGTCAAGGCGCTTGTGTGGGAAGATGCGACCTTGGTTGTAAAGAATGCAAGAGTAATAGCTTCGCTGAGGATAGCTCCAGAACCGATCAGATGATATCCTTTCCCTTGAGTAGGGGTTCCTGGAGCTATTGAAGAACGTGTTGTCTGCCCTGAAGCCATTGATGTTGAAGGAGCCAGGTGCTGATGCAGGACCTGGAAACCTTGGCAGTCTTGGAATTGGCTTCTGGACCTGAGGCATGTGCTCAACATGATAGTTGAATTGGGGACCGGCAGCAGACTCGGGAACAGAAGTGGCGGGATCAGTGGCTTCGCTGTCTTCTGAAGCTTTTGCTGGGGAGGGCTCCACATTAGCTTCATTGTTGGTTGTGGTAGCCTCAAGATTTTCATCCTCCACTTGACTAGCTGGAGGGTCGGTCACAGGCACGTTCTCCTGGAGAATGCTTCTTGGTGGAACAGGGGAGTGGGATCTTGTGGTACTTCTTCTTCTGCGGCTGATGCAGCCGGAATGTCTTCAGCAGAGACTTGAGGCCTTGGACCTTTGCGAAGCCTGCGGAACGCAGACGACGCCTGTGGAGTTGGAGTGGGCTGGGCCTCATAGTCTTCTTCCTCTTGTGGGCGATCCGCCCATGAAGCATCCTGTGCAATTGGCGTCAGTGGACGACCAATGCTGATGAGTTCGCTGTTTTCAAACTGAGGAAGGACTGCATCATCTTCTACATTGTCATGATGACCAATGTCTTCAGCAGCGATGGGATCAGCTGCTGGAATGTCTTCAGCTTCAGGAGCCTCTGTGGAAGCAGGCTCATGAACTGTCAGTTGACGTTCTGCGTCAGGATGAACCATAGAAATGGGTTCAACTATCAAGGGCTCTGTGGGAGCAGCCCGAGCTTTCTTGGTCTTTCTCTTTTTCTTGGTGGGGGCAGTAGGAGAGGCTTCAGAGTGTTTCCTCTTCCTGGCTTCAGCCTCAGCAGTTCTTGTCTTCTTGAGCTCTGAAGCTGTTGACCGGCTTTTTGGCTTCGAGCCAGTCAGTCTAGTTGGGAAGACAATCGGAACTGCTTCTTGCCTTGGTGCATCAGGTTCAGCCGTAGCAGGCTTCTTCTTCTTCTTTGCGGCCATCCTGGGGTCGATGCCAGGACGCCCAAGTGCCTTGCGCTTCTCAGCCTCATTATAGGCTTGCACACATCTGTCAGCCAGAGTCTTCATGCGCTCACGCGAACCCTGAGCTTCTGCACGCTTCTTCACAAAGGCTTCCTTGAGCTCGTGCATCATTGTCTTGAAGTTCTTCACTTCTTGCACGCTGAGCTTGGCCATATGCTTCTTGAACTGAGCCTTTTCATAGTCAATCTTCTGCTTCAGTTCAACAATGCGCTGGGCAATAGCAAGTTCTGAAGCAATGGCGCCTTGGAAGGCGACACTGAGGCCAATGGGTAGCTGCAGATCTTCAAAGCTGATGTTTGGCGTGTCAAACCACTCGTCAATGAAGTTGTGGATGATGGTGACATCAAAGAGAGGCAGATCATTGAAGATTTCTGCTTCTTCTTTGCTCTTGATGAGTTGCTCAAGAGCGTCATCTGCAAGATCTTCATCACTTGACAGATCAATGTCGTCATTGCGCAGAATGGCAGCAGCTGTTAGCTCTTTGCCAGTGTGAGACAGAGGCATCTTGGCCTTCTGGGGCTTGGAGACGCGTGATAATCTTCAGACTGCACACTGTCTTCAGGAGGTGCAGTTGCCAATGGCTTCGCCCTTGAGATTTTTGGTGAAGGGGCCGGCTTTGAAGCTTTTGGCTTCTTCAACTGCTTTGGCTTCGGCACTGCAGGCGCGTCATCAGACTCAGTGTCAGCTGCAGGCTCATTCACTGCAGTCCCTTGAACCAAGATGTAGGTGATGAGGCCTTCAAGGTTGGCGAAAGGACCGATGACATTGGGTTCTGCATGTCGTGTGCCATCTGCCCTTGGAGATGAGGGACCAGGGTTGAAGTCTAACCCAAAAGTCTTCTTGTTCTGCTTCGCAGAGTTTTGAGCAAACCGGAAGTTGCGTTTGAACAGATTGTCGTCACGACACCATAGCAGTGACGACGAGTGTGCATCAGCAGGCTGTGGTCCACGGACCATGCATGGATAGAAGCCTTGAGCAATGGCTTCATCTCTGGACCTGGGTAGAAGATTCTTGAATAGGATGTCTCCCCACGGTCTCTTGATGGTGTTTTTCTCAGCATACTCCTGGGTCACAAATCTGTATTTGAACCATTGTTCTGCCCAATATCTTCGAATCCATTGGATTCGGGTCTTGCGCTGACTGTAATCCTCTTCAGGATCTGTCTTGTACATTTCTGAGAGTTCATCTGGCAGATCTCTGGAGGTCTCACCACGATGCTTTCTGCCACCCTTCCTTGCTGCTTTCTCTGAAGCCATAAACTTTAACTTGAAAGGCTTCAAGACGTTCAAAGGCTTCAAAGGTTTTCGTTTGCTGGACCAACAGGAACTGGCTTCGGGAGAATTTATGTGATGCTGTAAGAATTCTGCAAATGAATGCAGACTATGAGAACCAAAGGATTCTCCCACAGACATGTACCTGTGACAACATTAAGGTGCGAGGGAAGGGGAAGAGGTCATATGCATTCTCAGAAGATTTTGAAGATAAATCTGTTTAGAAGACATTGACCTCATCGTGCGAAGACATTCACTCATAGATAAGAAGTTGGTTCCAGATTGTACGAATCCACAGATCAGTACAAGTGAGGAATCTAACTACTTTGTGAAGCACAAGTGAATATACTAGGCATGTTATGAGATGCAGTATGAGAGAGATCTAGCTTGTGTAAACAGAAACTGCTTGTGGTAGAAAGTGACAGATCAATAGGATCAACGGTGCTGTAAAAAGGGAGTTTTATTTACCACACTGAGAACTGCTAGACAGAGTGGGAGATGAGGCCGAGCAGTTCACTCTTCTGTGCCCTAACTTGGCGACGGAGGACACCTACGGCGACGGCGGAGAGGACGATGTTCGTGGTCGGCGTGAAGACGACGTCGGAGAGGTTGCGGCAGCGAAGCACTTCGTCGCCGGCGTCGTCGAGAGCTAGCGGTGGCGCTAGGGTTTGTGCGAGGGTGGAAGAAGAGATAATGAGCGCTGTGAGTGTGTATTTATAGGTACAGGGGCGGCACTGTGCTATTACTCAGGTGCCCCTGGCTATTCGCATCTGAGGAACACGTGGCCATTATGCGGAATTTTGGCATTTGTTCCACGTCCCACGCACGCCTGGATTGTCGGGTGGTTGTTTCTACTTCTCCGGATTTCACGTGGAGGAAAGAGCATTGAAAACGGACTTAATGGTTGTCTCTGTATCTTCTGCTGACAAGGACGCAGAGAAGACATTCGACAGTTTCAATAGAATGCATATGACTTGGAGAGATAGAGTTTGAGATAGAAAGCATAGAGAGGTTAGGGTCCGATCACATTCACTTAGTTCAAAAGATTCAACACGAAGACATAGCTATAAGTGAATGCTGTAGAGGACAGAACACTAGTATGTATATATATATAATCAACATAGTGATGATAATCATGAAAATATGTTGAGATCGAAGCCAAACCAAATGTGAAGACATTGCAAGGTAACGCCATGAGTGAAACACTTCAAAATAGAACGTTTGGTGGTGGCGTTACCCACCGTATAGGAAGTATTAGACCCAGACAAGGTGCACAATTATCGTGGCGCTCCGAAGTCAAATTCCACATTAATGTATTCACACTTAGAATGTATGTCTTCATTGATTGAAGATATACTTTACTTCATGTGTTGCACATCTAAGTCATCAATATGCATAAGGGTTAGGATGTGTGCCTGATCACAGGACATTTGAGGATTCCAGGATATTTAGCTCACACCGTAACTTGCAAAACCTCTTCTCATCCAAGGGCTTGGTGAAGATATCTGCCAATTGCTCTTCAGTGTTGACGTGTATGATATCAATGTCTTCCTTCACAACATGATCTCTCAGAAAGTGATGACGAATTTCAATGTGCTTTGTCTTCGAGTGCTGAACTGGGTTGTTGGCAATCTTGATGGCGCTTTCGTTGTCGCAGTAAAGTGGCACTTGCTTCAGATGAATGCCATAGTCCTTGAGTGTTTGCTTCATCCACAGAAGCTGAGCGCAGCAAGATCCAGCAGCAATGTATTCAGATTCAGCAGTGGAGAGAGATACACAGTTCTGCTTCTTTGAAGACCAACATACAAGTGATCATCCCAGAAAGTGACATGTGCCTGATGTAGACTTGCGATCAACTTTGTCACCAGCATAATTAGCATCCGAGAATCCAACCAGATCAAACTCTGAGACCTTTAGATACCATAATCCTAGAGTTGGGGTGTGAGCCAAATATCGAAGAATCCGCTTCACAGCTAAGTGATGCGACTCCTTTGGTGCCACTTGAAATCGAGCACACATGCAAACACTGAGCATAATATCTGGCCTAGATGCACATAGATAAAGTAAAGAACCAATCATGGAGCGGTATACCTTTTGATCGAACTCTTTACCATTGTCGTCAGGACCCAGATGATGTTTGGCTGGCATTGGTGTTGTGAAGCCTTTGCAGTCTTGCATACCGAACTTCTTCAGGCAATCTTTGAGATACTTCTCTTGAGATTGCCATTGCGTTGTTGTCGTATTTGAAGACCAAGGAAGAACTTCAGCTCCCCCATCATGGACATCTGATATTGCTCTTGCATCATATATCCAAACTCTTCACTGTACTTATGATTGGTGCAGCCGAAGATAATGTCATCCACATATATTTGGCACACAAACAGTTCACCATCATATGTCTTCGTGAAAAGAGTGGGATCTAGGGAACCAGGTATGAAGCCTTTGCTCTTCAGGAAGTATTTGAGTGTGTCATACCGGGCCCAAGGGGCTTGTTTGAGGCCATACAGTGCCTTGTTGAGCTTGTATACCATGTCAGGATGTTTTGGATCTTCAAAGCCAGGTGGTTGTGCAACATACACTTCTTCTTCAATCTTGCCATTGAGAAAGGCACTCTTCACATCCATTTGATATAGAAGTATGTTATGATGATTTGCATAGGCCAGCAGTATGCGTATGGCTTCAAGTCTAGCCACAGGAGCAAATGTTTCATCGAAGTCAATGCCTTCCACTTGAGTATATCCTTGAGCAACGAGACGAGCTTTGTTTCTGACAACTTGACCATGCTCATCTTGCTTGTTGCGGTATATCCATTTGGTGCCTATTATATTGTGCTTCCATGGATCAGGACGCTTAACCAGTTCCCATACATTATTCAGCTCAAACTGTTGAAGCTCTTCTTGCATAGCTTGAATCCATTCAGGTTCCATGAAGGCTTCTTCAACTTTCTTGGGTTCTGCTATTGAGACGAATGCGAAGTGCCCACAGAAATTTGCTAGCTGAGTTGCCCTTGAACGAGTAAGTGGACCAGGTGCATTGATGCTATCAATTATTCTTTCAATCTGCACTTCATTGGCAACGCGAGGATGTACTGGGCGAAGACTTTGCTCTTGCTATTCATTGTCGTTGTTGGAAGGAATGTCTTCAGGCTGAGCATTGTCTTCATGTTGATCAGGTGCTGAAATGATAAGTTCTTCTTCAGGATGAGCTTCACAAGGTATAATTTCTCCAGTTCCCATTAGCTTGATTGATTCACTGGATGGAACTTCATCTAGCACATTTGGCAGCTGCTCTCTTTGTGAACCGTTGGTCTCATCGAACCGCACATCCACTGTTTCAACCACTTTGTAATGAAAGAGATTGAAGACTCTGTAGGAGTGCGAATCCTTTCCATATCCAAGCATAAAACCCTCATGTGCTTTTGGTGCAAATTTTGAGGTGTGATGTGGGTCCTTGATCCAGCACCTTGCGCCAAATACTCTGAAGTAACTGACATTTGGCTTTTTGCCAGTAAGGAGCTCATAAGATGTCTTGTTCAGTAGCTTGTGAAGATAAACACGATTGATTGTATGGCATGCAGTATCAATGGCTTCGGGCCAGAATTTTCTTGGGGTCTTGTATTCATCTAGCATCGTTCTGGCCATCTCAATTAGTGTTCTGTTCTTGCGTTCGACGACGCCATTCTGCTGTGGCGTGTACGGGGCTGAGAATTCATGTGTGATGCCCAAGGTATCAAGATATGTGTCAATGCCAGTGTTCTTGAATTCAGTGCCATTGTCACTTCTGATGTGCTTTATCTTGGCGCCAAAATTGTTCATAGCTCGATTGGTGAAGCATCTGAAGACATCCTGCACTTCAGTCTTGTAAAGGATTATGTGCACCCAAGTATATCTAGAATAATCATCAACAATAACGAAGCCATAGAGGCAAGCAGTAGTAGTTAGAGTTGAGTAATGAGTGGGACCGAAAAGATCCATGTGAAGCAGTTCGAAGGGTCGAGTAGTGGTCATGATTGTCTTCGAGGGATGTTTGGCCCTCGTCATCTTCCCTGCTTCACAGGCACCGCATAAGTGGTCTTTCTTGAACTTGACGCCCTCGATGCCTATGACATGCTTCTTCTTCGCAAGGGTGTGGAGGTTCCTCATGCCAGCATGTCCAAGCCTCCGATGCCAGAGCCAGCATTCTGAAGCCTTTGCTAGAATACATACTGCAAGATGTGGCCCTGCTGAGAAATCTACCACGTACAAATCATCTTTTCGATACCCTTCAAACACTAGAGACTTGTCAGATTCCATTAGTACAAGGCAACGATATTTTCCAAACATTACGATCATGTTCAAATCGCAAAGCATTGAGACAGACATTAAGTTGAAGCCAAGGGATTCAACAAGCATGACTTTATCCATGTGTTGATCCCTTGAGATTGCAACTCTACCTAGACCCAATACCTTACTTTTACCAGTGTCAGCAAATGTGATGTGGCTCTTGTCGGATGGACGTAAGGTTAAGTCCATAAGAAGACTTCTTTTGCCAGTCATGTGATTTGTACACCCACTGTCAATAATCCATTCTGAAGACGCTGGTGTCGTACCCTACAGTGCAGTTAGGGGGTGTAGGATCGGAAGTATGTCTAGAGGGGGGGTGATTAGACTACTTGACCAAATAAAAACTTAACCTTTTCCCAATTTTAGTTCTTGGAAGATTTTAGCTATTTTGGGACAAGTCAAGCAATCATCACATGATTCAAGCAAGCATGCAAAGAGTATATAGGCAGCGGAAAGTAAAGCATGCAACTTGCAAGAATGTAAAGGGAAGGGTTTGGAGAATTCAAACGCTATTGGAGACACGGATGTTTTTCCCGTGGTTCGGATAGGTGGTGCTATCCTACATCCACGTTGATGGAGACTTCAACCCACGAAGGGTAACGGTTGCGCGAGTCCACACAGGGCTCCACCCAAGGGCAACGGTTGCGCGAGTCCACACAGGGCTCCACCCACAAAGGGTCCACGAAGAAGCAACCACCCATAAAGGGTCCACGAAGAAGCAACCTTGTCTATCCCACCATGGCCAACGCCCACACAGGACTTGCCTCACTAGCGGTAGATCTTCACGAAGTAGGCGATCTCCTTGCCCTTACAAACTCCTTGGTTCAACTCCACAATCTTGTCGGAGGCTCCCAAGTGACACCTAGCCAATCTAGGAGACACCACTCTCCAAGAAGTAACAAATGGTGTGTAGGTAATGAACTCCTTGCTCTTGTGCTTCAAATGATAGTCTCCCCAACACTCAACTCTCTCTCATAGGATTTGGATTTGGTGGAAAGAAGATTTGAGTGGAAAGCAACTTGGGAAGGCTAGAGATCAAGATTCATATGGTAGGAATGGCATGTCTTGGTCTCAACACATGAGTAGGTGGTTCTCTCTCAGAACATATGAGTTGGAATGATGTGTGTGTTCTGATGGCTCTCTCAATGAATGAGAAAGAGGTGGAGGGGTATATATAGCCTCCACACAAAATCCAACCGTTACACAGTTTTCCAATCTCGGTGGGACCGAATCAATAAACTCGGTCGGACCGAAAATGTAAACCTAGTGACCGTTAGAGATTTTCGGTGGGACTGACATGCAACTCGGTAGGACCGATATGGTTAGGGTTTGGGCGTAACCTAATCTCGGTGAGACCGATTACACAAACTCGGTGAGACCCAATTTGGTAATTAGCTAACCAGAGAGTTGGTCAGGCAAACTCGGTGGGACTGATTTGCTCTTTCGGTGAGACCGAGTGGAACTCGGTGAGACCGAAAAGTTACAAAGGGGAAACACTGAGTTTACATTGCAATGGTGGGACCGATTCGCTCTTTCGGTGGGACCGAAAAGTTACGAAAGGGAAACAGAGAGTTTGCAACCCCACTCGGTGAGACCGAGATCCCTATCGGTAGGACCGAATTGCTAGGGTTTGGCAGTGGCTAATGACAAGTGAAACTCGGTGGCGCCGGATAGGAAGAATCGCTAGGACCAAGTTTGGCTTAGGGTTTAGGTCATATGTGGAAGTGGGAAAGTAGTTGAGGGTTTTGGAGCATATCACTAAGCACATGAAGCAAGAGGCTCATTAAGCAACACCTCATCCCTCCTTAATAGTATTGGCTTTTCCTATGGACTCAATGTGATCTTGGATCACTAAAATGTAAAATGAAGAGTCTTGAGCTTGAGCTTTAGCCAATCCTTTTTCCTTAGCATTTTGAGGGTTCCACTTTCACATCCATGCCATGCCAATCATTGAGCTTTCCTGAAATAATCATCTTGGAATAGCATTAGCTCAATGAGCTATATGTTGTTATGAATTACCAAAACCACCTAGGGATAGTTGCACTTTCAATCTCCCCCTTTTTGGTAATTGATGACAACATATAGATCAAAGCTTCGACAAATGATAATAAGCATGAAATATATCGTCGCTTTGAGAAGTATGTGATAAGTAAGAGCTCCCCCTAAATTTGTGCATATTTAAAATTTGCTTTGGACTGCAAATGCACAAAGAGTTAGAGTCATGGGTTACTCTTCCATGTCACATACATCTTGGTGGAGCGCTTTAAAATGATAAGAATGAAATACATGCACTCATCACCAAGAAAGTGAATGATCACATAAGATAGATAAAATAATAGCATTAAGCAAGCATTAAGTGTAGCTTATGATCAAACACATGATCATCAATGTCTCACAAATAATGACGTAGTATCTCAAGCACTCAAAAGCAAACAAGTTTCGAAAAACCACCAAATAAAGCAAGAGAGAAAAGCAACACTCTCTCTCTCGAAGCCTATGATCTA
Source organism: Triticum urartu (assembly GCF_003073215.2). Taxonomy (NCBI): domain Eukaryota; kingdom Viridiplantae; phylum Streptophyta; class Magnoliopsida; order Poales; family Poaceae; genus Triticum; species Triticum urartu. The sequence continues at coordinate 581,269,405 of NC_053028.1, forward strand.
TACATCTTCTCCCCCTTTGGCAACAAGTTACCAAAAAGTTCCTAGAAAATGCATAGTGCTAGATCGACGCTCAGGCTTGATCTTCTGGTGGTGGTGGAGTCCGGATCACTCCAAGGACGAAGGCTTCGGTAGACGCTAAAGTAGACGCTGGAGTTGGAGCTGAAATAGATGCTGGAGCTGGTGGAACTGAGGCTGTAGCTGGTGCTGAAGTGGTGGCTCTGGTGTCAGCAACTGGCACGGCAGATGACCTCGGGCCTCGTGGCACTCTGGCAAAGGCATGAGTGGTAGTCCTGCCTCTCCTCTCCTGCATGTCCTCCTGGAGGTGCTCCACTGCAGACTGAACTTCCGTTACCTTGACATCCAAGTCATAGAACTTCTGTTCCATGATTCTCTCTAGGCTCTGCTGATTCTGAGTAAGGGTGGCCAAACTTTGCTCAATCCTCAGCGTGGATGCAATCAAGTAACCAAGCTGCTCTTGTTTGGTTCTTCAAGAATTCAGATGCCTCCTCTTGAGTAGGCATCTTGGCAGCTTTCTCCTTCCTCGCCTTCTCCTTCTTTGCATTATGCTTGGCAGACGATGGCTCGTTCTCAGTCATCACAACTTCAATTGTTCTCAATCTGGACGGATGGGCAGGTTTCCTTGTCCAATAGATATATGCCCGTGCCCATCTTGGAGTTGATGAGCTCCTGAATTTGAGGGGCATATCCGCAGCTCCTCTTCTGATCTGCTGCAGTCCTCTTGATTGTTTCCACTATGAGGCTCATCACCTTGAACTTCTGAGGCACATCAAACACATGTAGCAAGTTGATAGCATGGCCTCTGATCATCTTGTGATCTCCAGACTTGGGCAGTAAGGTGTGCCTTAGTATCCAATTGATCGTAGGCAGTCCTGACAGAAGATAATGCACAGACCCAAATTTGAAGGTGTCAAGAGCTTCATTGGGAATTTCCTTGTACATATTGGACATGGAGTTATGGTCCATCTTCTTCTTGCCATAGATATCCAAGTCATCATCTTGCTCCTCTGGGGCATTTATGATCTGTGCCCACTCAGCAACTGTGGATTGGTACCTTGTACCCTCAGACATCCATGTGATCCTCCCATCTGGATAAAAGTGTGCCGTGGAGTAGAATTGCATGAAGTTCCTCGTTCCACTTTGTGAGCTTCTGCCCAACAAAGTCAGCTACTCCACAAGCATTAAAGCTGTCATATACTCCTGGGTAGTGTCCTCCTTCTCCTTGATGTAGGTCCAGTCAACCCATCTCATGTCACAGACAATTGGCTTCTTATCTAGCAAAACAGTCTCATAGAAATCCTGCTGCTCCTTGGTGTGAAACCTGTAGTCCACGGCAGTCCTTCTCCTTGAAGCATATGGGTCTGCTTCTCTCCATTTCCTCAGCCCTGAATCTCTCCTGAGCTTCATGTCCTCAGCCACAGGATGAGCATCGTTGTGGTCTGGGATCTTGGGCTTTAGCTTTCTCAGGACATTCTTCCTCTCCTCAGCAACAGTCTCAGGCACTGGGGCCTTGTTCTTTTCAGCTACAGGAATGCTCCTTGTATTTCTCTTAGGTTTTGGCTTGGAGGCAGCTTTGGGCTTAGATGCAGTAGCCCCTGACCTTATGGCATCACCCATCAGCTTGGGTGCCTTGGGTGCTGGTGCAGCTACCTCTTCTTCCTCTTCTTCTTCCATGATGGAAGCTTTTCCAAGCACTCTAGCCACAGTCTTCTTCACCCTCTCCTTTCTTTTCTTGCCCTCAGCTACAACTGGCTCTTGGGGAGTGGGCTTCTCAGTTGAGGCTCTTGCCTTTGACATGGGCTGCCTGCCTGCTGGCCTTTTGATTTTCAGACCTGGCTTAGTGCCTTGAGCTGGCTCAATTCTCTTGGAAGTGGCCTCTTCCTCTTGCACATAGTCCTCATCTCGGAATCTGAAGGTCTCTCTCTTTGTCTCGTGGCAGCCTTTGGCAAAATTGCTAGGAGTTGCTCCTGCTGCCTTCATCAGATGAAACTGGAGGGACTAGTGCCCTCACTCATGACCACTTGCTGCTCTGACAGATTCTGGCTATCACTCTGGTCTGACATGCTGCAAACTAACTGCTGACCCTGTGAATAGATTATAGAAGAGATAGAGTGGATGAGCATCACAAAAAGCAGAGATTTTTGCAAAAAGAATGATCCAAAAACTTAGTTTTAGTTTCCCACTGAAATCATCTCGGATCTACCGATTTTCAAACTCGGTGATACCGAAGCAGTTTTGGAACCTAAACTAGTGAACTCGGTAGGACCGAGTCACAGTTCGGTGGCACCGAGACTGCTAGGGTTTCACAGTTCAAAAATCGGTCACACCGATAAGTAATTCTCGGTCAGACCGAGTCTCACTTGTGCAATGGCATAAGCCAAATCGGTGGGACCGAGTTTTTCAACTCGGTGGGTCCGAGATAGTTTCGGCGGAAACCTAAACCTAGAATTTTCGAATCAAACCTAATCTATGAGCGTTTTGACTGGATAGAAGTTTATCAAACGTGGCTAGAAACAATATGATCACAATGTGCTAGGAATCAGATTGAGGAATAGCACAAAGATCAAGTCCATACCCTAGTTCGGCGGGGACTTGCTACGGGCAACGGCGGGGCAGAATTCCCGTTGACGGCGACGGAGACCAGCGACTGGAGGCGCTGGGCGAGAAGACGATCCGGAGACCACGAGGGCAGAGCAGGCTATCGTGTGGGTGAAGGGGTTCGGAGAAATTTCCAAATTTTGCCCGTGACTATATATAGCCCGACCCTGTCGGTGTGACCGAGTGGAACAACTCGGTGGCACCGAGATTCATAACTGCGTGCAGTTACTGAAACTCGGTGTGACCGAAATGTTCAAATCGGTTGCACCGAGATCGAAAACCTAGATCAACTTAATGATCTCGGTAGGACCGAAAGTGGAGTATCGGTCAGACCGAGAATCATAAAGAGGTTTTGGAAGTTTAAGTCTATGACGAATCGGGGACTCCGAGCGCTCCTCACACAGAGTGGTTCGAATCTGACTTGATCAAATTTTGTGATGCAGCATGAATAGAGTTTGAGACGAGAAAAGCATAGATAGCTAGAGGAGGTTCTTAGGCATTCTTGTCCATCCACTTGGCAAAAGAATAAACCAAACAATCAAAACAACAAGTGGATGTCCTCGAATGAGTAAAATATGCAACCAGCATGCTCACACAATAAGATGGCAAATGAAATATGTGGACAAGGCATGCACAACCAATTCTAGCATCTATCAAGCAATTTGCGATGACTAGGTCATCTATATATGAGTATATGACTTAGGAGTCAAGTGAGAACACTTGATCATAGGTCATACTCATCGTTTAAGCTCAAGTGGGGTTACCACTTTTACATAAAGCATTGTTGTGTTCACATCTTTAGAGTTGCTTTAGCTCATGTCTTAGAGTAAAGCTCCCCCTAGATGTGATATCCCCCCTTAGAGGGATGAACTAACCTCGGGTTTTGTCGATGATGACTTCATGTAGATGTTGAAGATGTGGATGCTCAATGTTGATGTAGATCACTTGGAGCTATCCATTTGAGTGAATTGCACTTTCAATACCTACATGGGTTAGTCCCACAAGGAACAAACAAGGATATCCATAGACATAGAGTGATACACACACAAGATGATGTCCATGAAAACTTTTAGGTTACCTTGTCCCTTGTCTTACCAACAAGAGGGTTTGTGACTCCTTGAACTAGTGCAAGATGTGGAAGTTGATTGCACTTGTTCTTGCCAAAATGATAAGAGTGAAGTATGTTGGCGGAGTCACCCTCAAGAACTCTCTAGTTCTTCTTCTTTTGGATCCACACCATCTTGATGGGAATCCTTGGAGTTGTAGTCGTACTTGATGCAGTGGAACTTGAAGTAGTCTTGGGAATCCACTTGACTAAGGTCTTAGGAGCTTCTTCAAATGCATCAATTTCCTCTTGAAGCTTGTCCTTGCCTTTTTGCTTGTAGTCTTGTGGTGGAAGATCATCTTGAGCTTGTGTCCCCTTGAAAGAAGTATCATACTTCTCTTGTTGAGGAACAAACTTTGTCTTGGGGTATTGATCTTCTTCCCACTCAACTCCATTGGCATTGAACTTTCGTTCAAAACCAACACCTTGATTCTTCCGGTGCATTCCTTGCTTGCGCACAATTTCCTCGAATTGCTTACTCCCGGCAAGGCTTTTGTACACTCCTTTCTCTATAATTCCCTTCAATAAGCTATTTTCTTGCTCAAGTGTAACTTGGCTAAGAGATCATTAGTGGAATCAAGAGAACTACTAGAAGCAACAATATTGGATTTAGCATGATCATTGTTACTACTAGAGGAAGAATCTTTCTTGTTAGACTTGACTTGAGGCATGTAAGTGGATAAGAGTAAACGCTTGGCAATGTAAGAAGAACTTTTCTTGCGGAGATCATCATTGATTGCCTTTAAGAACTCATGCTCTTGCTCAAGATTGAGCTTTTCAAAGCGTAGTTTCTCATGAGCTCTTAAAAGTTCTCGATGATCTTCGAAGATAGTGTCATGAGCCAACTTAAGAGTTTTTAGTTCTTTAGTTAGAGCCTCAATCTTCTCCTTATCATTGTCACTCGTTTTATCTTGATTAGCATGATTAATTGGTCTTTCATCATAGTATTCATCACTAGAGTTGTCACCAAGCAAATCATCACCTAACAAGTCATCTTCATCACTATTGAAATCAACATACTCGGGGTGTGTTACCTTAGGACCTTTGGCCATGAAGCATCTTCCAATTCCTTCATTTGGTGAATCAAATATGTCGTAGGAGTTGGTTGACACAAGTGCTAGACCGACAACACCTTCATCTTGAGTATATTCGGAGTCGGAGTGATAGCTTCTCTCGGAGTCATTGTCGGAGTCGGAGCCGGATACCCATTCACCAACATGAGCTTGATGTCTTCGTCTTTGTGTAGCTCCTTGATGATTTTCCTTCCTTTCCGAATCCTTGCTTTT
>NC_053028.1:581275411-581346014 GCF_003073215.2 Triticum urartu
ATTTATTTATTTTTTTACTTTTCTGCAAAATTACTAATGGCGCACCACCTGCAGGTGCGCCATTAGTAACCAAGGTTACTAATGGCGCATTTGCAGGTGGTGCGCCATTAGTAACCTGGGACCCCAACAACATATTTTGGACAGCCACACCTACCCACTCACTTTCCCCACTTCATTCCCTCCACCTCCTTCTCCAAGCTTTCGGCTGCCTCCTCCTCCTCACCTCATTTCCACCATAGATTCATCAAAATTAAGTGGTGAAATTACCTTTTTTTGATAGGTAAGTAAGGGGAAAGCTATCTTCATGATGTAGATCTACTTTTTTTCTCCCTGGCTCGCTCCAACAACGTGCACATGCACTTTTTGTGGCCTAGCTAGATCTATGTATGTTTGTGGTGTTGCATGTGTTTGTGGTGTTGCATATATGTTTGTGTTTGCAGGTACCGGTATTTGAAATGCGATAGTTGCCAATATTTTGCCGGAATGTTGATTCATTTCCGTTTCGGCAAGAATTTTGGCACTATGCATTCTTTTTGGTCCTATTTTTAGGGAAGGTCATGCCAATTTTTTTCTTGGTTCTAAAATATCGTTTTGCTCTACCCCGCAGGCGATCATGGTCCGCACGATGACCGAAGGCATCGTGAATAGGTTTTTGAGCTCTGCGAAGACCGAGATGCTTCAAAAGAACAAGACAGAGATAAGATGTCCGTGTCGAAGATGCAAGCTGAAGAGCCTTATTGCGGACCCGGATTCTGGGCAGGTGCAGGACCACCTGCTCTTGCGTGGTTTCATGGATGGCTATCGGTGGCAAGGTGATAAAGATGACTATGAAGTCGTCCATGGGGGTCGGGCAAGAAATGAGGAAGGGCAACAAGACAAGTACCACCGCGGCGAGGGCGGGCGAGAAGACGAAGAATCTCCAGGACATGATCATTACGGTGATGTTGTACACAGTCATCATGTAGAAGATGCCGTACATGATGATGAGGAAGATCAAGACGAAGGGCATGATCATGAAGATGAAGATGCCGGAGCAGACGATGATGGAGGCTGGGTGCAGGACCCTCATATTCAAGAGCTGCTTCTCAAGCAGACGGATAACGCAAGAGCTGCCGCCCGAGAGAAAGCCAAGCTGGATCAACTGGAGATAGACGCGGTTACTCCATTGTATGAAGGATGTAGGCCCGAGGATACCCGCCTGAAAGTAACGCTCATGGCTCTGGAGATGAAGGTAAAACACAAAATGACCGACACATGCTTCGACGAGAACATGTCATTCTGGCACGAATGTCTTCCCAAGGGGAACAAGTGCCCGACCAGTTTCGAGGAGGCGAAGAAAATCGTGTGTCATATGGATTTACCGCACGTGAAATACCATGTGTGCATGAACAATTGCATCATTTATCGGGACGAGCACGCGGAGTCTACCATATGTCCGGTGTGCGGCGTCACTCGATACAAGAAGAGGAAGAAAGCTCCTCGAAAATCGGTGTGGTACTTTCCGATCACTCCTCGTCTGCGGCGGTATTTCACGGACCCTAAGGTAGCAAAGCTCTTGCATTGGCACACGGATAGGGAGGAGAAGAAGCGGGAAGATGACGGAAATGATCCGGAGATAAATAAAAAAGACAAGATGCTGAGTCACGGTGCGCCACTAGTGTCTGCTATACTAATGGCGCACCACACGGTAGTGCGCCATTAGTAACAATTTTTTTTATTTTTTTTTCTTAATCTCAGGTCACTATTTCACCTATGAGATATCCAACACATATATATACAACAAGCATCCATATAACAATCATAGCCAACACACAAGTTCCATCATATATACATACATAGCCAACACACAAGTTCCATCATATATACATACATAGCCAACACATAGTTCCATCGTTACATATTACAAAAGTTTCACATTGTTCATCCAACACCGTTATCCATCAATTCACAAAAGTTTCACATTGATACAAAATAAAAACACAAATGGAAAAGAAGCACTCCATCCATGCAAGCTTCCATGAATTAAATCAAATCTGCAAAATGATAAACAAGAAGTTAGAAGAAGAAAAAGAAGAAGACTAGAAGAATGCTAGAAGAAGAATAACACTAGAAGAAGAATAAGAAGAATTTTGGAAAAGAAATAAGAAGACTATAAGCTTATTGTGTAAACTTGATCATTTTGTGCTAACATAAGTTATTTTGGAGCTAACCTATAGGAAACTAAGCATATAAGCTCTAAGTTAGTATATTAGAGCCAACTTAGGTAAAATGAAGCTAACCTATGTCATTTTGGAAAAGAAGAAGAATAAGAAACAGACTATAAGCTTATTATGTAATTGATCATTTTGTGCTAACATAAGTTATTTTGGAGCTAACCTATAGGAAACTAAGCATATAAGCTCTAAGTTAGCATATTAGAGCCAACTTAGGTAAAATGAAGCTAACCTATGTCACTTTGGAAAAGAAGAAGAATAAGAAAAAGACTATAAGCTTATTATGTAAACTTGATCATTTTGTGCTAACATAAGTTATTTTGGATCTAACCTATAGGAAACTAAGCATATAAGCTCTAAGTTAGCATATTAGAGCCAACTTAGGTAAAATGAAGCTAACCTATAGGAAACTAAGCACATAAGCTCTAAGTTAGCATATTAGAGCCAACTTAGGTAAAATGAAGCTAACCTATAGGAAACTAAGCATATTTGAGATAACATAGGTAACTAAGTATATATATATATAATTTTGGAGATCTGACATACCTGACAAAGTTCAGTTCTCATGCATTGTTCTTCTCCTTCTCCTTCCTCAGCCTGATGCGCCAAGAGCGGCGAGGCGGTGGAGGCGGTGGAGGCAGTGGGATGTAGTCTTCTACATCAATTGGCGTGGTCATGTCGCCCAGCTGTGGGATCGCCGGTGCCACCACCGGTGCGTGGTCATTGTCAGGCACCACCACCATCGCGAGGCCACCTTCAGGCACGACCATCACTAGGTCATCCTCAGCCACCTCCATCTCTTGCCCTTGGTCAGCCACCACCATCTCTTGCCCTTGGTCATCCACCACCAGCGCTAGGTCATCCTCAGCCTGATGCCCATCGTCATCCTGCAGCTCCTCATCCCCACTCTGCTCCTCTTCTCCCGCACTCCAGTCCGGATCATCCTTCTTGTTGTCTATGCTGCTGCCAGAATCGCTGCTGCTTTCGCTACAGCCAGAATCGCTGCTGCTTTCGCTACAGCCATGGTCGTTGCTGCTTTGGCTGTAGCCATTGTCGCTGCTGCTGCTCCCACTACCTGTCCAAATGCAACAATGACCGTTAACAATCAATGTGAGACAAAGCCAAATGTAGAGGAATAAGAAGAGGCAGAACATACCGGCATCATAATCTTCAGCGTAGCGCATGCGACACATAGTCGCGTTGAACACCTTCACGATGAGCATGGTGGCGTCGTCGTCGTACCTGGAGAGAAGGAAGTACCCCAGCCGCAGGTCGTAGGCACGGTAGAACTTCTCCCACCCACAAGACAAGTACATGTGGCCCTCCTTGATCACCAACTCCACATCCCACAGCCTGCGAAACCCGCTGCCGGCCTGTCGCACCTTCACATTATTTGGCGGATCTTCACCCATCAGCATGTTCTTAAAACTGTCAGGCAGCCTCTGCAGTTTGGGACAATGAGTGATGTAGGCAAACAACAGATATCATAATGAGATGGGTGAAGGGGAGATCTCTCGTTTTATATACCTACGTCATGGATGATACTGAAGTCCCAAGTATGATAGTGAAGAACTCGGAAGCATCCAACTCATACTGCGGTGTCGCAGAGCGGCGGTGGCTGCTTCCTGCCATCTCTGGTAAGCAGCAGAAGAGATATTTTTATGATACAAGAAGAAAGCAGCCACAACTACAGTAAAAACAAGCAACTACACACACAGGAGTTGTAAAATATCCCTGCTATTCTTTTTTACATAAACATGTAATTAGTCAAGACAACTTCTCTCATATTTTTAAACTTCCATTTATTTTAATCTACGGTAGAGACATGACATCATCACCCTCTAATAGGCTACATTTACTTTGGCATGTGAAATGTAGTTACAATACTCTAGCATCTACCACAGTTGACTGCCTAGAGCATAGTGAAGAGAATTCATTGGGGCATGAGAACTAATAACTCGCAGCGTCGAGGGAAGCAAATCGTTGATAGGGCATAACAGGGCATCTGCATTGGCATGAACAGAAGAAGCACATTATTCACCAAAAAAGTCGAGGGAAAACGTTGTTGACAGCAGTAACCACCAAAGCAGCTGATTTCTTCAACATGGCAACATATATATATTCCCCAATGTAAATGGCATGGAAATTATGCATGCACTTGAGCTCATCATACCAGTCATACTGCAATGACGAATAGTACAACATTCCTGCACTACGTAGCTAAGCAGTTGTGCATTGATCTCAAACAGAACAAACAAGGCAATTCCATCAACCAACAAACACCGGGCATTTCATTTTCCTTTTAGTAGGTGATCTCAAACAATCAGGCAAGGAGCAGACCACTTCTGATGATCACTGAGCCGAGCAAAACAAACACTGGGGCAAAGAAAAACAAGAGCTTTGATCTTCCTAAAGAAGATGGGGCAAACAAACACTGTTATGAACCTAAGACCAACATTCACCTTGGTTCGACCTTATTTTGGAAAAACTCTGGTCTGGTCTGGTCTGCTCTCTGATCCAGAGATGAGAAATGTCATGTTTTGGAGGAAACTGTGTTCTTTTCAGGCTAGCAGTTTTTCAATCCCTTGTTCTTGCTCTCTACTATGAAACTCCCTGGCTGGAAAAATCATGCAACAGATGCCTCATTTTTGTGTTTTTTGGGCATGGTTTGTAAGGTGAAGGAGTCTGGTGGCCTAGTCACTCCAAAACTTAAGTAGGATATTAATCTACAGACAAAAAAGACACTACTTTGCTGGAGTTGACAAAATTTGGGTTGAATTGGTTGATCACAATTTACTTGTTTTAAAAAAATCACCATTTGGCATGTAGGCTACTCTACGAATCCAATGATTTTCAGAAAGAGTAGCAACACTGGAAAGATGATTACATGTTCAAATCAACAAAAGAAGAAGAAGAAGAAAGAAAGGGGGAAAAGAAAGAAGCGGCGACAGAGTAGTAGAGTACCTAGGCATTCCAAATCTTAAGGAGGATATTAATCTTAGCCTGATGCTTTCCAAGAACAAAAAAATGATGCTTTGCTAGAGGTGACAAAATTGGGTTAAATTGATGGACCACAATTTAAGTAAAAAAATCACCATTTGGTATGGATGTGTTTACTCTAAGAACTGTAATTGATTATGACCAAAACAACAAGAAGAAGAAGAAAATTATATTCTTTGAAACATAAAAATGAAAATAAAAGATGTTTTGGTGCACGTGAACTAGACGGTGCTGCTTTTGGTAATGAACACCCTGACATTTCCCTGCCTGGCAATATTGATGTTTCTGTTATGGATGAATCCCAGCCAACTGCCTGATGGTAACTGGATAAGTATAATTACAAACAGAAAGGCTTGTGACTTGCTACATAGAAATCAAATCCCTCCAGTGTAGTTGGAGTGTTAAGAGGATTTGGAAAAACAGATTCTGATGGTGGAACCTTGGTTGGGGTTGAACAAGGAAAAGTTTGAACTCTTACCGGTTTCTCGACATAAATTATACACTGGTTAAAAGGGAAAATGGGTGAGTTTGTTTGGTTATGACCCTAAGAAAGACCAACATCCATCTTGGTTCAACCTTTTAGAAACAAACTCTATCTGCTCTCTGATCCAGAGAAGAATTCTTCTGCAGGCTATCTTTTGGAGTAAAAATGGTGAATTCTGTGTTGTCACAGTGGTTAAAAGGGAACCTTTCTCTGAGGAAAAGATGAGAAATATGAGTTCTTTTTCAGGCTAGCAGTTTTTCAATCCCTTGTTCCTTGCTGTCTGTTATGAAACTCGCTGCTAGGGAAATTCATGCCACAGGGAGTTTACAGTGGTTAAAACTGCAGTGTCTGAGGGAATATAGTGGTTAAAAGTGATGTTTGTCATATTTATTTTGGGGGGGGATGTGGATGGTAAACCAAAAACATCACTTGAAAAATTGGGGCATGGTTTGTAAGAGCAAGGATTCTGGTGGCCTAGGCATTACAAATCTTAAGTACGAGTAGGATATTAATCTTATCTTGATTCGGGTTAAATTTGCTGGAGGTGACAAAATTCGGGTTAAAAAAATAATTCACCATTTGGTATGGACGTATACTATACGAATCTAGTAACTGAATGATTACATGTTCAAATCAACAGAAGAAGAAGAAGGAAATGGGGGAAAAGAAAGAAGAGGCAGACCTGACTGGATCTGGCGAGGGGGCGCCGAAGTTGATGCGGGCAGCGAGGGCGAGGAAGGCGCGGGCCTCCGTGTCGGTGCGGTACAGCGACCCGTTGAGCGGCCAGAGCTCGAGGGTCGATATGAAGGGCCGGCCGGTGGTGACGTTGGAGAGGCAGACATGAGACACGGCGCGGGGGAGCTGCAGTGGTGGGGGCGCGGGGGCGTGGGGGCGGCGTGGTGGAGCTGTAGTGGTGGGGGGCGTGGGGGCGCGGGGGTCGGGGCGGCGGCGGCAGGGGACGGAGGGGGCGTAGGGGGCGTGCAGGCGCGGCGGCGGCGTACGGTTGGGGCGGAGGGGGCGTACGGTTAGGTTGAGTGGGGAGGAAGGGAGGGAGGGGAATAGGTGGAGTGGGGGGGGAAGCTTACTAATGGCGCACCCAGCAGCGCTGCGCCATTAGAATGTTTTTTTGCCAAAAAGTAAAAAAAATTACTGGCGCACTCTGTCGCCGGTGCGCCATTGGTAGTTCTAACTACTAATGGCGCACTTTGCCAGGATGCGCCATTAGTATGTTTGAAAAAATGAAAAAAAATTGTTTTACTAGTGGCGCACCTTTTTCCTGGTGCGCCATTAGTGTCTTCCACACTAATGGCGTATCTCTACCTGGTGCGCCATTAGAATATAGTAGTGGCGCACCACTTCTCTGGTGCGCCATTAGTGTCAATCCTATCTTTAGCCCTTTTCCTAGTAGTGTTAGCTTCACTGCATATCTCACAGACCGAACACAGGTCATCACCCAATTTTTCCACTTCTGATAGAACCTGAATCTGGTAAGAACTCCTTCAAGGAAACTCCAGTCCACATGATCATATGCTTTGGATAGATAAAGTTTATAGTTTCTTTGGAAGAAATCTCACCAAATAGATTTGGGCAGCGGATGACTAATGCAGAGTTGATTCCTACTCTTTCAGGAGGAAATGTTCAGGCAGAAGCAAATTCATTCTCATCTTTCATCAATCCTCAGCTAGCAAGGTTGCAGAAGCAGTTCATAGAGGATCCCAAAGGAAAAGGAAAGATGTCAGAAGAGGATTCTGCTAAAAAGGAAATCAGAAGGTATTATCTTTAAGGAAAATTAATGAACAAAATAAAAGAATGGAAGGAGAGTTCATTCACAGTCAGCAGCAGAGTCAAAGTGGTGATTTAATGGATACAACGGTGTTACCAGATGCAGGTAATAAGGAGATAGATGTTGGGCAAAGCAATTACGTAGAAGGAGGGCAAGTTGAAGCTCTTCAGCATTCAGTACAGCAAAGTGGTGCTCTTGCTGACCCGGAGCAGATAGGGGGTGCAAAACAGTCGGGCCCATTATCTCAGCAGTTGCCAGGCTCTCGGTGCACGTCTGCTGAAGAGATGCATATTCAGGGACAGAGATATGAGCCGGATTTGGACCAGCAGACTGCCCAAAATAATCCTCTTCGCCTCGCAGATATTCCTAGTCGGTGCGTTGTCCCTTCATCTCACTTTGTGCAGACTTCCCCTACCTCTGCTATTCAAATGCATTTGGAGGACAAAGTTTCCGGTGCAAATGTCGCTATTTGTCCTTCCCCTTCCCCGGGCGCAGCGCTTTTCCCTTCTCCTACCCGCCATCCCATTCCCTCGCCTACTCAATCCAGTCCCAAACGTACATCCGCCTCACTTTTTGGTATCCCCTCTCCTCCGGCGAAGAAGGCTGCCAGTCAATCAAGCTTACTCGGTGCTCCGCCAGACACGCAAATTTTCATTGGACAATCTTATCCAGCTGGTGGTGTGGGAGCCGCCCCTGTTCTTAGTGACGGTGTTGCCAGCACTGTGGTAAAGAGTTCAGTCAGAGGAGTTTTTTGGGGGGCGCTGAGTTTCCTGGATCCACAACATCTCAACGGAGCTACCATCGATCTAGGAATAGCAGATGGGACATTCCTCCGAACGGCGAATCTGGAAGTGTGCGTCCTAATTTCCATGGGTTTCTTCGCAATCGTGCTCGTTCTTCCACTTGGAAGCGCGACAGCGGATCGGCTCAACTGGACAGTAGCAATAATGTGTGCACAAGCCAATGCAAAAATTTGGGGAGCATGTCTTTTGAAGCTAGCACTGAACATTTATCAGTTATGGCATTTCGTCAGCACGAAGGAGGAAGCTATGATCCCTCGACCCTGAGCACACTTTCGCCGTCTGTCAGTGAGGGTACAGTTGGATCCCGTCAGAGGGCTTTCTCTCCTCCTGGCATTGATCGCCTCCATCACAAGGGTCTGCATGTTCATGGTAGCATTTGTAGCCCTACAGCTCAAGTCACAATGGAAAATCAAGATGACTCTAGTACACTGGATATCAACAAGAATCAGTCTGGACATAACATGGAGTTGGATGATGATGCAGATAGGAACTTAGCGCAATCCTTTTCTCGGGCAGCGGCACATGGCCCTAACGCGCCTCGGGCGCCATGAAAGCCATAGCTTCGAATTGCCGAGGTATGGGACGGGGCCTCGGTAGCGATCGAATGTTGTTCCTAGCAAATCCGATCCGTTCTACGAAAGCTCAGGTAGTATTTGTTTCAGAAATCAAATCTTCGAAGGTTCATTCGGTTGATCTTGTTAATAGGTTTAATGTGGCTAACAGTTTTGTCGTTCCTTCTAGAGGTGCTTCAGGAGGGCTTTGGCTTATGTGGAATGATGATCTTAAAATCTCTGTTCATAGTTCCTCCTTTCACTTTATCCTAGCCAATGTAGTTCATCTAGCCTCGGGGGTTCACTTTTGTTTGATATGTATATATGGTGATCCTTATCATAGGAAGACTAGTGCCATTTGGAATCAGGTTTCCACTTTTGTGTATGATAACCTCGGAAAACCCATGATCTGTATGGGAGACCTTAATGATATTTTGTATGATACAGATGGCTGTAATGGTAGTGTAAATTATTTTCGTATGTCTGCTTTTTGTTCTATTGTCAAAAATTGTGGTTTCTTTGACATCGGTTTTAGTGGTCCTGCTTACACTTGGCGCAATAGGCAGCACACTGTTAATCCTATTTACAGACGTTTGGATCCTTGTCTTGTTAATGCTGATTGGTGTGCTCATTACCCCAATACTAAGGTGCTTAATTTACCTATCATCGTTAGTGACCATGCTCCCATACTTATTTCTACTGATGGTAGTTTTGTTAAACCTAAGCAGACTTTCAAATTTGAAAATTGGTGGTTAATGGAGAAGGATTTCAGTAGTTTTGCTAAGTCTGCTTGGAACAATGCTAGAGCAGGCTCTTTTGTTGCAAAAACCTCTTCTTTGGCAGGGGCTTTGAAAACTTGGTGTAGGAAGAAGAAACCTTTTCAGCAAGAGCTTCAGGAACTAGAATCTAGTATCAAGCAGATTCAGGAGCTTCCAATCAATCAGCAAGATCATGCTTTAGAAAATTCGCTTATTCTCAGGTATGAGCAAACTCTCTCTAAACTGAATAGTTTTTATAAGCAAAGAAGTAAGAAGGGATGGGCTACTGATGGTGATCGTAATACAAAAAAAATTCATCAAGCTGTGCTTAAGAGAAGGAAAAGGAATACTATCTGCTCGGTTAAGGATGAAAATAATATTGTGCATTTTAAGCCTAGTCTCATTGCTAATACCTTTGTTAATTATTTCAGATATATCTTCTCTTCCACTCATATCAACTGTGGTAGACCTTTTCTTGCTTCTCAATTACCGGAGGGCTCTTTGGACCCTACTTATTTAATTCCGGATAAAAATGAGGTCTTGCAGATTTTGAAGGACATGAAGTTGAATGCTTCTCCAGGGCTAGATGGTTTTAATGTCGAGTTTTATTTGGCTACTTGGAATTGGATAGGAGACGATGTCACACAATTGGTAGTCAATTTTTATAGAACAGGTATATTGCCCTCTCACGTGAGTGATACAAACATTGCTCTCATTCCAAAAAAACTTGTTCCTCAGGTTCCTATGGATTATCGTCCCATTAGTCTTTGCAATGTTATTTATAAAATCATTGCCAAATCTTTAGCTAATCGTCTTAAGCCTCA
This sequence comes from Triticum urartu, assembly GCF_003073215.2. Classification (NCBI taxonomy): domain Eukaryota; kingdom Viridiplantae; phylum Streptophyta; class Magnoliopsida; order Poales; family Poaceae; genus Triticum; species Triticum urartu. The sequence continues at coordinate 581,285,828 of NC_053028.1, forward strand.
TCTTCCAGATTATATTGACCCTGCTCAACAAGCTTTCATTGAAGGTAGAAGAATTAGTGACAATATCATTATTGCTCAAGAGATTTCTCACTCTTTTGCTCTTCGTTCTTGGAATCACCTTGCTTTCATGCTTAAAATTGATCTTGCTAAGGCTTTCTATCGTTTAGAATGGAGCTTCATTGTTTCAGCTCTTGCACGTAAAGGATTGCATGCTCATTTCATAAATTTGATTTATGAGTGCATTTCTTCTCCTACTTTTTCTGTGGTCATTAATGGTAGGCCTTCTCATAAATTCAAAAGTTCTAGGGGTATTCGTCAAGGTTGTCCTATGTCCCCTTATTTGTTTGTTATTGCCATTAATGAATTATCTCTTGCTCTTAACGAAGCTTTAGCTGCTCATAGTCTTCAGGGTATTTTGCTTGGACCAAATTGCCCCCTGATTCACTCTCTTTTGTTTGCAGATGATTTGTTGGTATGTGGTCAAGCTACTGTTCAGGAAGCTAATGCTATGGCCAACATTATCAATCATTTTTGTTCCATGTCAGGTCAAACTCCAAATTGGGCCAAGTCTGCTATTATGTTTAGTGCTCATGTTAGTCAGGCTGTTATTCAAGATATTAAGCAGATTTTTCCTGTTTCTAACATGGATGCTAATTTTTCTCATCTTGGTCATCCTCTTATTCTTCTTGCTAATAATAGATCTGCGGCCTACAATTTTGTTTTGGATAAATTCATGAATAAGCTTCCTGCTTATAAGGCCAACTTGCTCTCTCATGCAGCTAGGCTTGAATTGATTAGATCAGTTTTTTCTGGTATTCTTGTTTACTATATGGCTAATATTTTATTTCCTAAGAAGTTCATAGCCAAACTCACTCCTATTATTAGGAACTTTTGGTGGACAAGTATTAGAGAGCATAATTCGAGCAAAAGCTTGTGTCTTAGGGCTTGGAAGGATATTTGTTATTCTAAAAAAGAGGGTGGCCTTGGTATTAGGAACTTACAAGCCATTAATGAAGGCCTGATGCTTGCAGCTGCTTGGCGTATAGCGAAAGATTCTTCTTCCCATCTCCATCTTGTTCTTAAGTCCAAATACTTCCATGATTCTTCCATCTGGACTGCTAGCCCTTCTAATCCAAAATCAGCTTTTTGGTCCTCCATTCTCAAAATACTGCCCAAACTCAAAGCTCATTCTTTTTATTAGATTACTCAAGGTAATATTTCTATATGGAGCACCCCTTGGTGCTCGCGTTGGAATGCTATTTATGATCATCTTATTATTCAACCTTCAGGATATAGTTACCCTTCTCTTGTTAAAGATCTTTGGGTTCCTGATAGGAAAGAATGGAATTCTACCCTTATTTACTCTCTTTTCCAACAACCTCTTGCTTCTACTATTATGCAGACTGATATTATTCAAGAGGACGGTCCAGATATTCTGTGTTGGGACCTTGCCCCTAATGGTATTTGTACTTCTAAATCTACTTATAAGCTGTGTTTGCAGGATATTCATGCCAATCCTAGATTTGCACCTTCTCAGGTTTCTTTGTAGGTCCAGAATCTTCTAAATGAGGTCTGGAAACAAAAGATGATGATTCCCAGGGTAAAAACTTTTGCTTGGAGGCTTCTTAGAAAAGCTCTTCCCACAGGTTTGAGAGCTGGCCACTTCTCCGTGCACATATCTCAACTTTGTAGCAGATGCGGTAAGCCTGAGGATGAGATGCATTTATTTTTTCTTTGTGATTTTGCTAGAGCTGCTTGGTTTCTGAATCCTTGGTGCATTAGAATGGATATTTTAGTTCAAAGTAATCCTAATATTCACAGTATTTTCCTTGCTCTGATTAATATGAATCATCCTCATGCTTCTCTACCCAACATTCTCAACTTTATGTGGTGTCTTTGGAAAGCTAGGAATGATTATTTATTTAGTAGGAAAAAATCTCTTCCTTATCACATTAACACTGCTGCTATAGCCCTGTGTAATGAACTCGATGATTCTATACATATTTCTTCTCAGCTCAAATCCAATGAGATGGTCGGTGTTTTACCTCTTACTAATCAGATTCCTATGCAGGGGAAAACGATTAAGTCTGATCTTCAAGTTACAGGACCAAAAGTATACTCTGATGCAGCATTTAGATGCAAAAAAATTACAGGCTTGACTCAAGGATCTGTTGCTATTGGAATTGGAATTTACCTCTCTTTACCACAAGACCAATTGGAGGTCAATGTGCAGATCCAAGCTTCTACTGTTATCACAGATACACCTTTACAAGCTGAAGCTTTGGCGCTTCTTTTGGCGGCTAGAGTGGCCAAACAGCTATGCATTTCTCAGCCCACTTTCCTCACTGACAATCTGTCTTTGGTGTCATGGGCGGCTAGCAAAAAGATTAAGGAATCTACTACTCCTTGGACTATAAGGAAAATTCTGGCTGACTTCTTCTGCTACTCCTCAGATCTTCAGTCCCAGGTGTTTCACATCTCTAGGGAGATCAATGGTATTGCACACAATGTAGCTCACCAGGTTCTAACATCAGTGGTAGAACCTGATATATGTTGTTTCGCTTCAGCTCATCGGAATATGACTTGCCCTGTAGTTTCTCTTCTCTCTACTTTTCAATTTCAGGGCTTTGTAATTCATGTTGTACGGTGTTTCTGAGCTGAAATAAGAAAGTTTGGCGCCTAGTGCGCCTTTTGTTGTTCAAAAAAAAGGCATAATGGCTATTGGTAGCGTTCTTGTTGTGTTGGATTTTATAAAAACACTCAAAGGCGATATACGTGTTGTCCGTGATGAGTCTTCCAGGAATGAAAACACTCTGTGTTTCTGACACCAACTCATCCAAGAAAGGTCGAAGGCAGTTAACAAGGCATTTAGAGATCATTTTATAGATGACGTTGCACAGGCTTATTGGACGAAAATCTTTCAAGTATTCAGGAGCATTACCTTTAGGAATAAGGACAATCATCGTGTCATTAATTCCTCCTGGCATGATTCCATCATCAAAGAACTTCTTCACCGCCACTACTAGGGAAAACCTTATCAGTAGCGCTGGTTTTTTAGGGCTACTGCTACGGCGCTACAGCTATTTTGCAGCAGTAGCGCTTGTTTAGGCCAGCGCTACTGGTATGTTCAGATACTAGTAGCGCGCCTCTGGAAAGCGCTACTGGTAAATGAGCGCTGCTGGTAATATTTTGGCCCGCGCCACTGGTAAAATTTATGTTTTTTCCGCATTTTGGCATTGTACATGTTTAAACAGATATATCTTTTATACAATAACAACTCATCATGAACTAGTCTGTTTAAATAGCATATTCATTACCACTAGTCATCATCACCAAACAATGTTCGTCAATAAGACATCATATAACAAGTTGGTCACTAGTCATAATCACAACTCCTCATCATCATCATCATCAACTCTAACACATTGTAGCACATAATAACACATTCTACCTAGGACCTACTCCTCTCATAGGGCCTACTCTACCCTCTCTTAGGTAAAATATCATAAAACAAGATAGGCATTGACTCTCCATTAAGGAAAATGGACTCTCCATAATAAAAAAACAGAGATCGTCCTGTCTCCAAGTCTTGGCCTATGCACAATGTTGCTTCCAAGTAGCTCTCTACGATGGTCGAAACATTTTTTAAAATCATTTATTATCATGGCTTCCTTGTTTTTAGAAATCCGGTATGGACAGGAGTGATGTGGATACGCGGCTGACCTGGTCGTGGTGGCCGTAAGCTCATAACATCAACGCGACCTCTCGGCAACATCAGATGAGGAACACAATCCATCGGGATTTTCTGTTCAAAAACATAGTAATAACTTTGTAGTTGGCAATGTAGTTTAGTTTTAGAAGAATTTATGCAAAAGATGCACGGATGTCGTAATAGTAGAAAATCTTACCATGCTATCTCCATTGATGTTACAGTAGTTCAACACGTGCACTAGTGGCACGTATTGACCATAATGTGGAGGAGTTTGATAATAGCTATTGTAATTCTCAAGATCAGTAAAAAATGCGATAAGACCATCTTTCTCCTTATAAGTTAATTGTGCTTCATCATTATAGTAGTAGGTTCTGTCTACCATCTTCCGTACATTTTTTGAAGAATGAAAATAAGCTGTCAACTATTTTGAAATAAACAATATAAATTACTTAATAAATACGTTTGAGGAACTCACATAGCGGTAGAACTGGAAGCGTGTCAACAAGGACCCAAATGGGCATATTCTTTTTGTCGATGTTAGGATCACCAAGATCGAAGATGAGAAGCATACCCTCATGAAAATCATACGCCTTGCAAAGTGCTTCCCAATTCAGGCAACCAAAATTGGATGAGTTCACAGAATTGTATAGATTTACAGCAAAAACATAACCATGATGGGTCCTTAGTTGAATTATCTTTGTCTCCATGCTTTCATGATCTTCAAAACCCATCTTCTCCAAGACATAGCGTCTTCCATATGGCATGGGATAAGCTAGTCGAATTGTAAAAGACGGAAATTACACGTTGAAGAAGCAGAGAAATCATGCAAAAAATAACAAAAAACACTTGTCGTCGTTGCGTACCATTTCAACATCGAAGGTCTCCTGGAGCTTGATGCTGAAGCGCCGACCTTCTACCAGGTGAGGCCTGTCGCACAGACCGCGCTCATCTTCGCAGTACTCGCACATAGCGAATTCCCTTTCATCGTCAGACATTTCCTATATGTTCATTGTTGAAACAGATGTGCATTCAATAAGAAAAACTAAAATCATAATAGAGATAAAACAAAGTACTCCATTCAAATTAGCATGCATTTAATAAGCAAAACTAAATCATAATAGAGATAAAACAAATTACTCCATTCAAATTAGCATGCATTCAATAAGCAAATAACTAATAGGTAATTAATAATCCATCATCGAATACATATATAGTAGTTTGTAGCAAAGATCATCATATAATATCACTAATACATCTCGAATAATAACTCCTCTAGGTTTAGTGGGCCATGGGCGGTGGACAACCAAAGAGAAGGAACCATCACAGGATCATAGCTCCGGTGAGATCCTTGAAGAATCTGCCAGGTATTGGAGAACCTGCCATCTGCCAATGCAACCATGTAGTGATGGACGTGCACGTCCTCCTCCAAGACACGGTGCTGTACCACCTGCGCGGGGGACTCAAGCCTCTGCATCGATGCAGGCCCACGTGACCGCCACCAAAGACGCTCCGGGTCGACGACGGGCTGGCTCCTCACTAAGCCGTGCTCACTGGAAGGTAGCACAACCCAGCACCAGCCCGACGGAGCCTAGTCCCGGACATGGCCCCTCTGCTCAAGCAGGCCTCCTCCGCGGAGTCGACGACGAGGATGCGGTATAGGCATCGTCGACGTCGAGAACAAAATGCTTAATTATGAAAACAAAATTAATAAACACTTAGCAAAATTCGGCATGACCTTTCCTAAAAGCAAGACATATCGAGCGCCTGAAATTTACCAAAATGTGGACGAATCAACATTCTGGCAAAACATAGGCCACTAGGTTAAGCAAATAAGATTGTGACATGTTCAAAATATGACATATATCCACTTCAAAATATCCATTTCAAATTTGCATATAACAGGAATAATTGTTTTTACTAAAAAATAACAACAAATGTGATAGTTCAAAATATGATCCTAAGATTAACTAGCTAGGGTTCATACTACATTATCCTAAGAGTCATACTACATTATCCTAAGATTAAATAGCTATGGTTCATACTATATTGTCCTAAGATTAAACAACTAAGATTAAAAACCTACATTATCCTAAGATTCATACTACATTATCCTAAGATTAACTAGCTAGGTTTCATACTACATTTTCCTAAGATTAAACAACTAAGATTAAAACCCTAAAATTTTCAACTAGCTAGGGTTCAAAAGAAACTAGGGAGGAGGAGGAAGGAGGGAGGAGGATGTACCTCTCGGTGGAGGAGGGCCGGCGCGGGGGGGCGGCGCGGGAGGAGGGCCGACGCGGGGGGCGGCCGACAAGGGAGGAGGGCCAGCACGAGGGTCGGGACGGCCGACGGGGGAGGAGAGCCGATGCGGAAGCCGGGGCGAGCGGCGGGGGAGGAGGCTGGCACGGGGGAGGGCGGCCGGCAGGGAGGAGGGCCGGCGCGGGGGATTGAGGGAGGAGTGTGGAGTGTGTGAGTGAGCTGAGTTATGAGGTCGGGGCGCGAGTAGGCCGGCCGGCGCGCGGGGGAGGGAGTGGTCTTAGCAGCAGCGGGGTAATGGGCCAGCGCTCCTGCTAAGCCCACTAGCTGTAGCGCCGGCGCACATCACACGCTACAGCTAAGTGGCCTGCCATTTTGGCCTGGCGGCCCGCTAAACAGCAGCGCGTGCCGCGCCAACTAGCGCTGCTATACAGTAGCAGTAGTGCTCATTTTGGCTGGCGCTACTGGTATATACCAGTAGCATGGGCGCCCAAACAGGCGCTACTGCTGGAATTCTATGTATAAGCATTTTTCCTAGTAGTGCGTGCTAATCACATCCATTCGGAGCTCAGCCCAATTCCTTTGAAAGAAGCAAGCAGGGAACACATCAATGCCCTGCGCCTTCAAAGGACCAATTTGAAAGAGAGCATCACTTATTTCTTCATTTGTAAAAGCCTTACAAAGCAGTTCATTTATCTCTGGGGTAACTTTAGCTACAAACAGCTCCAGCAGGTTATTGGGTTTCAGAGTTGTGTCAACCTCATAAAGCTTCATGAAGAACTCTCTTACCATGGCGCTTAACTTACCCAGGTCATGGATCCAGTTACCAGCATGATCCTTGAGCTTGCTAATCTTGTTCTTTTTCTGCCTCCAAGTCGCTTTTTGCTAGAAGTATTTTGTATTTTGTCCCCCTTCTTGAAGTTGTGTGACACGCGATCGTTGTCTCCACAACATTTCCTCCCTAAGGAGAAACTCGTCCCGTTCTTTTGAGGTGAGCTGGATCTTCTTATCTCGGTCAGGAGAAGGTGCCATACTCCATAGCCTGTCAAGTTTTGTACGAAGCTGTTTGACCTTGCGAGGAACAGACCCAAACTTTTTCCTACTCCACACCTGCAACCTCTTACTAACAGAATTTAATTTAGCAAGGCAACATTCTCTTCAATTGCTTTCATATACATCCTTTTTCACCACACCGCTCTCATGATTGTCTTGCGGGATTTAAGAGGTAAAAATGTATTGAAGAAAATGAGTATATGAAAAGAACACAAAACTCCTAGGTTGTTACAAGTGTCACATATTTTTATTTTTATTTTTATATTAGTACCCACTTTATTTAAAACTCCACAATGTCATCAATACAAATAATGTCTGGTGTCGTGGTGTAACACGGCCACCTATGGGGCCATCGGCCCTGATAACCCACAAGTATAAGGGATCGCAACAGTTTTCGAGGGTAAAGTATTCAACCCAAATTTATTGATTCGACACAAGGGGAGCCAAAGAATACTCTCAAGTATTAGCAGCTGAGTTCTCAATTCAACCACACCTGGAAACTTAGTTTCTGCAACAAAGTATTTAGTAGCAAAGTAATATGATAGTAGTGGTAACGGTAGCAAAAGGTAATAGTAGTAAAAGTAATGTTTTTGGTATTTTGTAGTGATGATAGCAATAGCAACAGAAAAGTAAATAAGCGAAGAACAATATATGGAAAGCTCGTAGGCAATGGATCGGTGATGGAGAATTATGTCGGATGTGGTTCATCATGTAACAGTCATAACCTAGGGTGACACAGAACTAGCTCCAGTTCATTGATGTAATGTAGGCATGTATTCCGAATATAGTCATACATGCTTATGGAAAAGAACTTGCATGACATCTTTTGTCCTACCCTCCCGTGGCAGCGGTGTCCTTACGAAAACTAAGGGATATTAAGGCCTCCTTTTAATAGAGAACCGGAACAAAGCATTAACACATAGTGAATACATGAACTCCTCAAACTATGGTCATCACCGGTAAGTATCCCGATTATTGTCACTTCGGGGTTAACGGATCATAACACATAATAGGTGACTATAGACTTGCAAGATAGGATCAAGAACACTCATATATTGATGAAAACATAATATGTTCAGATCTGAAATCATGGCACTCGGGCCCTAGTGACAAGCATTAAGCATAGCAAAGTCATAGCGACATCAATCTCAGAACATAGTGGATACTAGGGATCAAACCCTAACAAAACTAACTCGATTACATGATAAATCTCATCCAACCCATCACCGTCCAGCAAGCCTACGATGGAATTACTCACGCACGGCGGTGAGCATCATGAAATTGGTGGAGGATGGTTGATAATGACGATGGCGACGGATTCCCCTCTCCGGAGCCCCGAACGGATTCCAGATCAGCCCTCCTGAGAGGTTTTAGGGCTTGGCAGCGGCTCCGTATCGTAAAACGCGATGAATTCTTCTCTCTGATTTTTTTCTCCCTGAAACACAATATATAGAGTTGGAGTTGGAGTCGGAGAGGCACCAGGGGGCCCACGAGGTAGGGGGCGCGCCCTATGGGGGTAGGCGCGCCCCCACCCTCGTGGAGAGGTGGTTGGCCCCCTGGCCTTCATCTTTTGCAGGTATTTTTTATATTTCCCAAAAAGTTGCTCCGTGAAGTTTCAGGTCATTCCGAGAACGTTTGTTTCTACACATAAATAACACCATGGTAATTCTGCTGAAAACAGTGTCAGTCCGGGTTAGTTCCATTCAAATCATGCAAGTTAGAGTCCAAAACAAGGGCAAAAGTGTTTGGAAAAGTAGATACGTTGGAGACGTATCAACTCCCCCAAGCTTAAACCTTTGCTTGTCCTCAAGCAATTTAGTTGACAAACTGAAAGTGATAAAGAAAAACTTTTACAAACTCTGTTTGCTCGTGTTGTTGTAAATATGTAAAGCCAGCATTCAAGTTTTTAGCAAAGATTATAACTAACCACATTCGCAATAACGCTTCGGTCTCAGGTTTACTCATATCAATAGCATAATCAACTAGCGAGCGATAATAATAAAATCTCGGATGACAACACTTTCTCAAAACAATCATAATATGATATAACAAGGTGGTATCTCGCTAGCCCTTTCTGAGACCACAAAACATAAATGCAGAGCACCTTTAAAGACCAAGGACTGACTAGACATTGTAATTCATGGTAAAAGAGATCCAGTCAAGTCATACTCAATGTAAACTAACAATAATGAATGCAAATGACAGCGGTGCTCTCCAACTGGTGCTTTTTAATAAGAGGATGATGACTCAGCATAAAAGTAAATAGATAGGCCCTTCGCAGAGGGAAGCAGGGATTTGTAGAGGTGCCAGAGCTCGGTTTTGAAACAGAGGTGAATAATATTTTGAGAGGTATACTTTCATTGTCAACATAACAACCAAGAGATGGCAATATCTTCCATGCTACACACATTATAGGCGGTTCCCAAACAGAATGGTAAATTTTATACTCCCCCTTCCACCAACAAGCATCAATCCATGGCTTGCTTGAAACAACGAGTGCCTCCCACTAACAAGAGTCCCAGGGGGAGTTTTGTTTGCAATTATTTTGATTTAGTTTGCATAAAGCATGGGACTGGGCATCCCGGTGACCAGCCAGTTATCTCGTGGGTGAGGAGCGGAGTCCACTCCTCTTGAGAATAACCCGCTTAACATGGAAGATACGAACAACCCTAGTTGATACATGAGCTATTCAAGCATACAAAACAGGATATTTATTTGAAGTTTTAGAGTTTGGCACATATAAAATTACTTGGAACGGCAGGTAGATACCGTATATAGGTAGGTATGTGATACGTCCATTTTGCATCATGCTTTTATATCAATATTTATTGCATTATGGGCTGTTATTATGCATTATGTCACAATACTTATGCCTATTCTCTCTTATTTTACAAGGTTTACATAAAGAGGGAGAATGCCGGCAGCTGGGATTCTGGCTGGAAAAGGAGCAAATATTAGAGACCTATTCTGCACAGCTCCAAAAGTCCTGAAACTTCACGGATGATGTTTTCCAAATATATAAAAAACATTGAGCGCAATAACTTCACCAGGGCGGCCACACCCTGCCCACGAGGGTGGGGGCGTGCCCTACCCCCCTGGGCGCGCCCTCCTACCTCGTGGGCCCCCTGGTGGCCCTCCGGTGACCATCTTTTGCTATATGGACTCTTTCGATGGGAAAAAAATCATAAGCCATCTTCTCGGACGAAACTCTGCCGCCACGAGGCGGAACCTTGGCGGAGCCAATCTAGGGTTCTGACAGGGCTGTTCTGCCAGGGAAACTTCCCTCCCGGAGGGGGAAATCATCGCCATCGTCATCACTAACGCTCCTCTCATCGGGAGAGGGCAATCTCCATTAACATATTCACCAGCACCATCTCATCTCAAAACCCTAGTTCATCTCTTGTATCCAATTCTTGTCTCCAAGTTCGGGATTGGTGCTAGTAGGTTGCTAGAAGTGTTAATTACTCCTTGTAGTTGATGCTAGTTGGTTTAATTGGTGGAAGATCATATGTTCAGATTCTATATGCATATTAATACCCCTCTGATTATGAACATGTTTATGCTTTGTGAGTAGTTACTTTTGTTCCTGAGGACATGGGAGAAGTCTTGCTATTAGTAGTCATGTGAATTTGGTATTCGTTCGATATTTTGATGAGATGTATGTTGTCTCTCCTCTAGTGGTGTTATGTGAACGTCGACTACATGACACTTCACCATTGTTTGGGCCTAGAGGAAGGCATTGGGAAGTAATAAGTAGATGATGGGTTAATAGAGTGACAGAAGCTTAAACCCTAGTTTATGCGTTGCTTCATAAGGGGCTGATTTGGATCCATATGTTTCATGCTATGGTTAGGTTTACCTTAATACTTTTGTTGTATTTGCGGATGCTTGCAATAGAGGTTAATCATAAGTGGGATGTTTGTCCAAGTAAGGGCAGCACCCAAGCACCGGTCCACCCACATACCAAATTATCAAAGTACCAAATGCGAATCATATGAGCGTGATGAAAACTAGCTTGACGATATTCCCATGTGTCCTCGGGAGCGCTTTACATCATATAAGAGTTTGTCCAGGCTTGTCCTTTGCTACAAAAAGGATTGGGCCACCCTGCACCTTATTTACTTTTGTTACTTGTTGCTCGTTATAATTATCTTATCCCAAAACTATCTGTTACCACTTATTTCAGTACTTGCAGAGAATACCTTGCTGGAAACCGCTTATCATTTCCTTCTGCTCCTCATTGGGTTCGACACTCTTACGTATCGAAAGGACTACGATAGATCCCCTATACTTGTGGGTCATCAGTATGGTGGACTCATATGGAATAACTTTGGGGTTTAAGGGATTGGATGCACAAGCAGTATTCTCGCTTAGTACAGGTGAAGGCTAGCAAAAGACTGGAAAGTGACCAGCTAGAGAGCGACAACAGTCATGAACATGCATTAAAATTAATCAACACCGAATGCAAGCATGAGTAGGATATAATCCACCATGAACATAAATATCGTGAAGGCTATGTTGATTTTGTTTCAACTACATGCGTGAACATGCGCCAAGTCAAGTCACTTAAATCATTCAGAGGAGGATACCACCCTATCATACCACATCATAACCATTTTAATAGCATGTTGGAACGCAAGGTAAACCATTATAACTCATAGCTAATCAAGCATGGCACAAGAAACTATGATCTCTAATTGTCATTCCAAACATGGTTATTCATAATAGGCTGAATCAGGAATGATGAACTAATCATATTTACAAAAACAAAAGAGGTCGAGTTCATACCAGCTTTTCTCATCTCAGTCAGTCCATCATATATCGTCATAATTGCCTTTCACTTGCACGACCGAATGATGTGAATAATAATAATAGTGCACGTGCATTGGACTAAGCTGGAATCTGTAAGCATTCAATAAACAGGAGAAGACAAAGCAATATGGGCTCTTTCGTCAGATCAACATTTATGCATATAAGAGCCACTTCAACAATTTAATCATGGTCTTCTCCTATCGACCCCCAAAAAAAAAGAAAAGAAATAAAACTATTTACACGGGAAAGCTCCCAACAAGCAAAAGAAGAACATGAAATATTTTTGGGTTTTCTTTTTAATTACTACTACAAGCATGGAAAGTAAACTAATTAAAAGCTACAACTATTTTTTTTGGTTTTTCTTAAGGTTTATTAAACACACAAAAAGAAAGCATAAAAAGGAAAGAAACTAGCATGGATGATACAAGGAAAAAGTATGAGCACCGACATCTAGCAATGAGTGTGTGAACATAAATGTAATGTCGGTGGGAAATACGTACTCCCCCAAGCTTAGGCTTTTGGCCTAAGTTGGTCTATGGCCACGGCTGGCCTGGCGGATATCCATAATAATAGTTGGGGTCGTACTGAGAAGAAGAAGAAGATTCCAATTGCCACTGGCTGACAATCATCTCCGGATCCCACTGGTAATTAGACTATCGTGAAGGATCAACTTGTGGTTCCGGCTCTGGCTCCATGACTGGTGCAGGGTTCCGGTAGGCGTGAATAGCCTTCAGCGGAACAAGGTACTGGCCTGCAGATAAATCAAACAAAGAAGGAGCAGGCAGGGTAATAGTCTCAGGATGATGTTTATCAAAGAACAATTTGTATTTAAGCTCTCCTTCCCTATTCTTAACAATAAAATCATGTGGCACCATACTCTTATAATCTAAATAAACACAAGGCAGCACTTTTTCTTCCGTCTCATAATGCCTAATAGGTATGTTAAAATGTGCAGCTAGGCGTGAAGCATAGATGCCTCCAAAGATGGGGCCCTTGGTATGGTTCAGACTTAACCGTTTAGCAATAATGCCGCCCATACAAACAGAGTTATCACTGTATAAACCGTGGAGCAAAATAATAATATCAGGGATACTAAGGTTTCCACAGTTTCTGTGACCAATTAAACAACAACTAGCAAATAATGCAAAATAGCGTAAAACAGGGAAATGTATACTAGTGATTCGTGCATCGGAAACCTTCCTTGTTTCCCCTACAGTGATAGTACCAATAAACCCGTCCACATCATCGTGATGTGGCTCCTCTGTCTTGCCCTCGAAAGGGACTAAACAAACCCGAAAAAATCATAAAGTGACATCTCCTTATGCTCGTCATATAAATGGAACTCCACCGTAGGTGGTGAGCTCCTAGAATGGAAATGAAAGTTTTGCACAAAGGTATTTGTGAGTAAGAGATACTGATCGCATTAGTCGTGGAGGAAAGCAGTGAGGCCTGCATTTTTAGTCAATTCATGAAAATCCTCATAAATCCCGGCTGCTCTCAAGAAATCATCGGAAGGCCATTCACACGCCCGAACCTCCGCGGTGCGAGGCAGATTATACTTAGGCTTTGGTGCCTTTTCCTTCGAGCTTTGGCTCGATGAGCCCCTCAAAAATCTCTTCATCATTTTCTGAAAAATTCTGAAATTTTTAGTAACTTCAAAATAAAAGTAAACCAAACTCAATAATATTGATAGCAACTACTCCTACAAGTGCCTAGGGCCTATATCATGCATCAAAACTACTTGGAACCATATAAATTTGACATGCAAGATCAAGAACATGGTCACCTAGGCAGCATAAATTTGCAATGAATAAAGCACTAGAACAAAAACTAATTGGACCAATGGAGGAGTCACATACCAAGGAACAATCTCCCCAAGCAGTTTTGTGAGAGGTGCTTTGAGCAAGGAGATCAAAAATGGCAGCAAAACGAGCTTGGACTCGGGTTTGAGCTGGTTATTCGTGTTTGGGGGAGGAAGAAGGAGTGTGTGGGTGAAAAGATAAGTGGAGGAGAGCTACCGTGGGCCCACGAGGCAGGGGGGCGCGCCCGGGGGGTAGGGCGCGCCCTCCACCCTCGTGGCCAGGTGGATGACCCCCTGTTGTGTTCTCGGTGCCAAATATTCTCAAATATTCCAGAAAAAATCATATTTAAATTTCAGGGCACTTGGAGAACTTTTATTTTCGGTGTATTTTTATATTGCACGGATAATCAGATAACAGACAGAAAAATACTATTTTTATTTTATTTAATATAAATAACAGAAAGTAAAAGTGGGGTACAGAAGGTTGTGCCTTCTGGTTTCATCCATCTCATGATCATCAAAAGGAATCCACTAACAAGGTTGATCAAGTCTTGTTAACGAACTCATTCTGAATAACATGGAACCGGAGAAATTTCAAATAACACTATGTTACCTCAATGGGGATATGCACATCCCCAATAATAAGAATAACATATTTCTTCTTGACAGTAGGAAGAGGAAATACAAAACCTCCAAATATAATCGATGGGATTTTCCCAATAGAGTTGATACTATGAACTTAGGTTGTTTCCTCGGAAAGTGTACCGTATGCTCATTACCAATAACATGAAAAGTGACATTGCCTTTAGTGCAATCAATAACAGCCCCTACAGTGTTCGAAAAGGGTCTTCCAAGGATAATAGACATACTATCGTCCTCGGGAATATCAAGAATAACAAAGTCCGTTAAATAGTAACGTTTGCAACTACAACAGGCACATCCTCACAAATACCGACAGGTATAGCAGTTGATTTATCAGCCATTTGCAAAGATATTTCAGTAGGTGTCAACTTATTCAAATCAAGTCTACGATATAAAGAGAGAGGCATAACACTAACACCGGCTCCAAGATCACATAAAGCAGTTTTAACATAGTTTCTTTTAATAGAGCATGGTATAGTGGGTACTCCTGGATCTCCAAGTTTCTTTGGTATTCCACCCTTAAAAGTATAATTAGCAAGCATGGTGGAAATTTCAGCTTCCGGTATCTTTCTCTTATTTGTAACAATTTCTTTCATATACTTAGCATAAGGATTCATTTTGAGCATATCAGTTAATCTCATACGCAAAAAGATAGGTCTAATCATTTCAGCAAAGCGCTCAAAATCCTCATCATCCTTTTTCTTGGATGGTTTGGGAGGAAAAGGCATGGGTTTTTGAACCCATGGTTCTCTTTCTTTACCATGTTTCCTAGCAACAAAGTCTTTCTTATCATAACGTTGATTCTTTGATTGTGGGTTATCAAGATCAACAGCAGGTTCAATTTCTATATCATTATCATTACTAGGCTGAGCATCATCATGAATATTATCATTAAAATTATTACTAGTTTCAGGTTCATTACCAGATTGAGTTTCAGCATCAGAAATAGAAATATCATTTGGATTCTCAGGTGTTTCAGTAATAGGTTCACTAGAAGCATGCAAAGTCCTATCATTTTTCTTTTTCTTCCTTTTAGAAGGACTAGGTGCATCTATATCATTTCTCTGAGAATCTTGCTCAATTCTCTTAGGATGACCTTCAGGATACAAAGGTTCCTGAGTCATTTTACCACCTCTAGTCATAACTCTAACAGCATTATCATTATTCTTACTATTCAATTCATTGAGCAAATCATTTTGAGCTTTAAGTACTTGTTCTACTTGAGTGGTAACCATAGAAGCATGTTTACTAATAAGTTTAAGTTCACCTTTGACATTGGCCATATAATCACCCAAGTGTTCAAGCATATTTGAATTGTATTTCAATTGTCTACCAAAATAAGAATTAAAGTCTTCTTGCTTAGCCATAAATTTATCAAACTCATCTAAGCATGGGCTAGCAAACTTAGTAAATGGGATTTCAGCTTTATCATATCTATAGAGAGAATTTACCTTTACTACCTATGTCGGGTTATCAAGACCATGAGTTTCTTCAATAGGTAATGGATTAAGATCATATGTTTCTTCAACAGGCGGTAAATTAAGACCGTGTATTTCTTCAATAGGAGGTAAATTCTTAACATCTTCAGCTTTAATACCTTTTTCTTTCATAGATTTCTTTGCCTCTTGCATATCTTCAGGACTAAGAAATAGAATACCCCTCTTCTTCGGAGTTGGTTTAGGAATAGGCTCAGGAGTTGGCTCCGGAGGTGTCCAATTATTTTCATTTGTCAACATATTATTCAATAGAATTTCAGCTTCATCCGGTGTTCTTTCCCTGAAAACAGAACCAGCACAACTATCCAGGTAATCTTTGGAAGCATCGGTTAGTCCATTATAAAAGATATCAAGTATTTCATTTTTCTTAAGAGGATGATCAGGCAAAACATTAAGTAATTGGAGAAGCCTCCCCCAAGCTTGTGGGAGACTCTCTTCTTTAATTTGCACAAAATTATATATATCCCTTAAGGCAGATTGTTTCTTATGAGCAGGGAAATATTTAGCAGAGAAGTAATAAATCATATCCTGGGGACTACGCACACAACCAGGATCAAGAGAATTAAACCATATCTTAGCATCACCCTTTAATGAGAACGGAAATATTTTAAGGATATAAAAGTAACAAGTTCTCTCATCAGTAGTGAACAGGGTGGCTATATCATTTAATTTAGTAAGATGTGCCACAACAGTTTCAGATTCATAGCCATGAAAAGTATCAGATTCAACTAAAGTAATTATATCAGGATCAATAGAGAATTCATAATCCTTATCGGTAACACAGATAGGTGAAGTAGCAAAAGCAGGCCCAGGTTTCATTCTAGCATTTAAAGATTGCTTGTTCCATTTAGCTAATAACCTCTTAAGTTTGTATCTATCTTTGCAAGCTAAAATAGCTAAAGAAGCTTCTTGATCAAAAACATAACCCTCAGGAATAACAAGTGATTCTTCATCATTATTTTCATCAGTATTATCAGATTCAATATTTTCAATCTCTCTAGCCCTAGCAAGTTGTTCATCAAGAAATTCACCAAGTGGCACAGTAGTATCAAGCATAGAAGTAGTTTCATCATAAGTATCATGCATAGTAGAAGTAGCATCATCAATAACATGCGACATATCAGAACGAATAGCAGAAGCAGGTTTAGGCGTCGCAAGCTTACTCAAAACAAAAGGTGAATCAAGTGCAGAGCTAGATGGCAGTTCCTTATCTCCCCTCGTAGTTGAGGGATAAATCTTGGTTTTTGGATCTCTCAAGTTCTTCATAATGATAAGCAGATATAAATCCCAAGTGACTCAAAGAATAGAGCTATGCTCCCTGGCAACGGCGCCAGAAAATAGTCTTGATAACCCACAAGTATAGGGGATCGCAACAGTTTTCGAGGGTAAAGTATTCAACCCAAATTTATTGATTCGACACAAGGGGGGCCAAAGAATACTCTCAAGTATTAGCAGTTGAGTTCTCAATTCAACCACACCTGGAAACTTAGTATCTGCAACAAAGTATTTAGTAGCAAAGTAATATGATAGTAGTGGTAACGGTAGCAAAAGGTAATAGTAGTAGAAGTAATGTTTTTAGTATTTTGTAGTGATGATAGCAATAGCAACGGAAAAGTAAATAAGCGAAGAACAATATATGGAAATCTCGTAGGCAATGGATCGGTGATGGAGAATTATGCCGGATGTGGTTCATCATGTAACAGTCATAACCTAGGGTGACACAGAACTAGCTCCAGTTCATTGATGTAATGTAGGCATGTATTCCGAATATAGTCATACGTGCTTATGGAAAAGAACTTGCATGACATCTTTTTTCCTACCCTCCCGTGGCAGCGGTGTCCTTACGAAAACTAAGGGATATAAAGGCCTCCTTTTAATAGAGAGCCGGAACAAAGCATTACACATAGTGAATACATGAACTCCTCAAACTACGGTCATCACCGGTAAGTATCCCGATTATTGTCACTTCAGGGTTAACGGATCATAACACATAATAGGTGACTATAGACTTGCAAGATAGGATCAAGAACACTCATATATTGATGAAAATATAATAGGTTCAGATCTGAAATCATGGCACTCGGACCCTAGTGACAAGCATTAAGCATAACAAAGTCATAGCAACATCAATCTCAGAACATAGTGGATACTAGGGATCAAACCCTAACAAAACTAACTCGATTACATGATAAATCTCATCCAACCCATCACCGTCCAGCAAGCCTATGATGGAATTACTCACGCACGACGGTGAGCATCATGAAATTGGTGATGGAGGATGGTCGATGATGACGATGGCGATGGATTCTCCTCTCCGAAGCCCCGAACGTACTCCAGATCAGCCCTCCCGAGAGGTTTTAGGGCTTGGCGGCGGCTCCCTATCGTAAAACGCTATGTATTCTGCTCTCTGATTTTTTTCTCCCCGAAACAATATATAGAGTTGGAGTTGGAGTCCGAGAGGCACCAGGGGGCACACGAGGTAGGGGGCGCGCCCTAGGGGGGTAGGCACGCCCCCCACCCTCGTGGAGAGGTGGTGGGGCCCCTGGCCTTCATCTTTTGCAGGTATTTTTTATATTTCCCAAAAAGTTGCTCCGTGAAGTTTCAGGTCATTCCGAGAACGTTTGTTTCTGCACATAAATAACACCATGGTAATTCTGCTGAAAACAGCGTCAATCCGGGTTAGTTCCATTCAAATCATGCAAGTTAGAGTCCAAAACAAGAGAAAAAGTGTTTGGAAAAGTAGATACGTTGGAGACGTATCAGGCCCCTTGTGGTTCTGCAAGGGGGAAGAGCGCGTTGCACAAAAAGCAAAGAGCATAGAGCAACGCGACGACGATGACACGGGCAGTTTTTACCAAGGTTTGGGCCGCCATGAGGCGTAAACCCTACTCCTGCTTTGGTGGGTTGATGAGGGGACCGTGGTGGAGATGCGGCGCTCTTGCCCGGCAATGTTGCCTCGGGACGAGAGCAGCTACGTGTTGGGGAACGTAGCAGAAATTCAAAATTTTCCTACGTGTCACCAAGATCTATCTATGGAGAGACTAGCAACGAGGGGAAGGAGAGTGCATCTACATACCCTTGTAGATCGCTAAGCGGAAGCGTTCAAGTGAACGGGGTTGATGGAGTCGTACTCGTCGTGATTCAAATCACCGATGATCAAGTGCCGAACGCACGGCACCTCCGCGTTCAACACACGTACAGCCCGGTGACGTCTCCCATGCCTTGATCCAGCAAGGCGAGAGGGAGAGGTTGAGGAAGACTCCATCCAACAGCAGCACAACAGCGTGGTGATGATGGAGGAGCGTGGCAATCCTGCAGGGCTTCGCCAAGCACCACAGAAGAGGAGGGAGAGAGAGATGCAGGGCTGCACCAACGAGAGATCGAATCGTGTGTCTAATGGGCAGCCCTAGGCCTCATATATATAGGGAAGGGGAGGGGCTGCGCCCCCTCTAGGGTTCCCACCCCCTAGGGTGGCGGCAGCCCTAGATGGGGATCAAGGATGGCGGCCAAGAGGGGGTGGGGAGAGGGAGGCGCACCAATATGGGCCTTAAGGCCCATATCCCTTAGGGTTTGCCCCCTTTCCACCTCTTAGGCGCATGGGCCCTTGTGGGAGGTGCACCAGCCCACTAAGGGGCTGGTCCCTCACCACTCTTAGCCCACGCAAGCCTCCGGGGTTGGTGGCCCCACTTGGTGGACCCCCGGGACCCTCCCGGTGGTCCCGGTACATTACCGATAAACCCCGAAACTCTTCCGGTGACCAAAACAGGACTTCCCATATATAAATCTTTACCTCCGGACCATTCCGGAACTCCTCGTGACGTCTGGGATCTCATCCGGGACTCTGAACAACATTCGGTAACCACATACAAACTTCCTTTACAACCCTAGCGTCATCGAACCTTAAGTGTGTAGACCCTACGGGTTCGGGAGACATGCAGACATGACCGAGACGTTCTCCGGTCAATAACCAACAGCGGGTTCTGGATACCCATGTTGGATCCCACACGTTCCACGATGATCTCATCGGATGAACCTCTATGTCAAGGACTTAATCAATCCCGTATACAATTCCCTTTGTCTAGCGTACGATACTTGCCCGAGATTCGATCGTCGGTATTCCCGATACCTTGTTCAATCTCGTTACCGGCAAGTCTCTTTACTCGTTCCGTAACACATCATCCCGTGATCAACTCCTTGATCACACTGTGCACATTATGATGATGTCCTACCGAGTGGGCCCAGAGATACCTCTCCATTTACACGGAGTGACAAATCTCAGTCTCGATTCGCGCCAACCCAACAGACACTTTCGGAGATACCTGTAGTGCACCTTTATAGTCACCCAGTTACGTTGTGACGTTTGGCACACCCAAAGCACTCCTACGGTATC
The DNA here is from genome assembly GCF_003073215.2 of Triticum urartu. Classification (NCBI taxonomy): domain Eukaryota; kingdom Viridiplantae; phylum Streptophyta; class Magnoliopsida; order Poales; family Poaceae; genus Triticum; species Triticum urartu. The sequence continues at coordinate 581,305,990 of NC_053028.1, forward strand.
CGGGAGTTGCACAATCTCATGGTCTAAGGAAATGATACTTGACATTAGAAAAGCTTTAGCATATGAACTACACGATCTTTGTGCTAGGCTTAGGATTGGGTCTTGTCCATCACATCATTCTCCTAATGATGTGATCCCATTATCAATGACATCCAATGTCCATGGTCAGGAAACCGTAACCATCTATTGATCAACGAGCTAGTCAACTAGAGGCTTACTAAGGACATGGTGTTGTCTATGTATCCACACATGTATCTGAGTTTCCTATCAATACAATTATAGCATGGATAATAAACGATTATCATGAACAAGGAAATATAATAATAATCAATTTATTATTGCCTCTAGGGCATATTTCCAACAGTCTCCCACTTGCACTAGAGTCAATAATCTAGTTCACATCGCCATGTGATTAACACTCACAGGTCACATCGCCATGTGACTAACACCCAAAGAGTTCTTGGTTTGATCATGTTGCTTGTGAGAGAGGTTTTAGTCAACGGGTCTGAACCTTTCAGATCCGTGTGTGCTTCACAAATCTCTATGTCATCTCCTAGATGCAGCTACCACATTCTATTTGGAGCTATTCCAAATAACTGTTCTACTTGGAGCTATTCTAAATTGTTGCTCCATTATACGTATCCGGTGTCTCCACTCAGAGTTATCCGGATAGGTGTTAAGCTTGCATCGACGTAACCCTTTACGACGAACTCTTTTACCACCTCCATAATTGAGAAAATTCCTTAGTCCACTAGTTACTAAGGATAACTTTGACCACTGTCCTGTGATTCGTTCTTGGATCACTCTTGTACCCCTTGACTGACTCATGGCAAGGCACACTTCAGGTGCGGCACACAGCATAGCATACTGTAGAGCCTATGTCTTAAGCATAGGGGACGACCTTCGTCCTTTCTCTCTATTCTGCCGTGGTCGAGCTTTAAGTCTTGACTTCATACCTTACAACTCAGGCAAGAACTCCTTCTTTGACTGATCCATCTTGAACACCTTCAAGATCATGTCAAGGAATGTGCTCATTTGAAAGTACCATTAAGTGTTTTTGATATATCCTTATAGATCTTGATGCTCAATGCTCAAGCAGCTTAATCCAGGCTTTTCATTGAAAACACTTTCCAAATAACCCTATATGCTTTCCAGAAATTCTATGTCATTTCTGATCAACAATGTCAACAACATATACTCATCAGAAATTCTATAGTGCTCCCACTCACTTCTTTGGAAATACAAGTTTCTCATAAACTTTGTATACACCCAAAATCTTTGATCATCTCATCAAAGCGTACATTCCAACTCCGAGATGCCTACTCCAGTCCTTAGAAGGATTGCTGGAGCTTTGCATACTTATTAGCATCTCTCAGGATTGACAAAACCTTCCGGTTGTATCACATACAACCTTTCCTCAAGAAAATCATCGAGGAAACAATGTTTTGACATCCTATCTGCAAGATTTCATAAATAATGCAGTAATCGCTAATATAATTCCAACAGACTCTTAGCATCGCTACGAGTGAGAAAGTCTCATCGTATTCAACTCCTTGAACTTGTCAGAAAACATCTTAACGACAAGTCGAGCTTTCTTAATGGTGGCATTTACCATCATTGTCCGTCTTCCTTTTAAAATCCATCTACACTCAACAGCCTTACGACCATCAAGTAGTTCTTCCAAAGTCTACACTTTGTTTTCATACATGGATCCTCTCTCGGATTATATGGCCTCAAGCCATTTATCGGAATCCGGGCCCACCATCGCTTCTCCATAGCTCGTAGGTTCATTGTTGTCTAGCAACATGACTTCCAAGACAGGATTACGTACCACTCTGAAGTAGTACGCATCCTTGTCATCCCACGAGGTTTGGGAGTGACTTGATCCGAAGTTTCATGATCACTATCATAAGCTTCCACTTCAATTGGTGTAGATGCCACAGGAACAACTTCCTGTGCCCTTACCACACACTAGTTGAAGAGATGGTTCAATAACCTCATCTAGTCTCCACCATTCTCCCACTCAATTCTTTCGAGAGAAACTTTTCCTCGAGAAAGGACCCGATTCTAGAAATAATCCCTTATTGCTTTCGGATCTGAGACAGGAGGTATACCCAACTGTTTTGGGTGTCCTATGAAGATGCATTTATCCGCTTTGGGTTCGAGCTTATCAGCCTGAAACTTTTTCACATAAGCGTCGCAGCCCCAAACCTTTAAGAAATGACAGCTTAGGTTTCTCTAAACCATAGTTCATATGGTGTCATCTCATCAGAATTACGTGGTGCCCTATTAAAGTGAATGTGGTTGTCTCTAATGCCTAACCCATAAACTATCGTGGTAATTCGATAAGAGACATCATGGTATGCATCATATCCAATAGGGTGTAGTTATGATGTTCGGACACACCATCACACTATGATGTTCCAGGCTGTATTAGTTGTGAAACAATTTCCACAATGTCTTAATTCTGTGCCAAACTCGTAATTCAGATATTCATCTCTATGATCATATCATAGATATTTTATCCTCTTGTCACGACGATCTTTCAACTTCACCCTGAAATTACTTGAACCTTTCAATAATTCAGACTCGTGATTTATCAAGTAAATATACTCAACATCTACTCAAATCATCTGTGAAGTAAGAACATAACGATATCCACTACATGCCTCAGCACTCATTGGACTGCACACATCAAAATGTATTACTTCCAACAATTTGCTTTCTAGTTCCATTTTACTGAAACCGAGGCTTTCAGTCATCTTGCCCATGTGGTATGATTTGCATGCCTCAAGTGATTCAAAATCAAGTGAGTCCAAACGGTCCATTTGCATGGAGTTTCTTCATGCATACACACCAATAGACATGGTTCGCATGTCTCAAACTTTCAAAAAATGAGTGAGTCCAAAGATCCATCAACATGGAGCTTCTTCATGCGTTTTATACCGATATGACTTACGTGGCTGTGCCACAAGTAGGTGGTACTATCATTACTATCTTTTGGCATGAACATGTGTATCACTACGATCGAGATTCAATAAACCATTCATTTTAGGTGTGAGACCATTGAAGGTATTATTCAAATAAACAGAGTAACCATTATTCTCCTTAAATGAATAACCATATTGCGATAGACATAATCCAATCATGTCTATGCTCAACACAAACACCAATCTCGATGGTAGAAGGAGCGTACAATATTTGATTATATCAACATTGGAAACACTTCCAACACATATCATCAGCTCACCTTTAGCTAGTCTCCGTTTATTCCGCAGCTTTTATTTCGAGTTACTAACACTCAGCAACCGAACCGGTATCTAATACCCTGGTGCTACTAGGAGTACTAGTAAAGTACACATCAACACAATGTATATCCAATATACTTCTATCGACCTTGCCAGCCTTCTAATCTACCAAGTATCTAGGGTAATTCTGCTCCAGTGGTTGTTCCCCTTATTACAGAAGCACTTAGTCTCGGGTTTGGGTTCAACCTTGGGTTTCTTCACTAGAGCAGCAGCTGAATTGCCGTGTCATGAAGTATCCCTTCTTGCCCTTGCCCTTCTTGAAACTAGTGGTTTCACCAACCATCAACAATTGATGCTCCTTCTTGATTTCTACTTTGGTGTCAAACATCGCGAATATCTCAAGGATCATCGTATATGTCCCTGATATATTATAGTTCATCACGAAGCTCTAGCAGCTTGGTGGTAATGACTTCGGAGAACCATCATTATCTCATCTGGAAGATCAACTCCCACTCGATTCAAATGATTGTTGTACTCAGACAATCTGAGCACAAGCTCAACAATTGAGCTTTTCTCCTTAGTATGTAGGCTAAGAAAATCGTCGGAGGTCTTATACCTCTTGACGTGGGCACGAGCCTGAAATCCCAATTTCAGCCCTCGAAGCATCTCATATGTTTCGCGACGTTTTGAAAACGTCTTCGGTGCCTCAACTCTAAACCGTTTAACTGAACTATCACGTAGTCATCAAAACGTGTATGTCAGATGTTCGCAACATCCACAGACGACGTTCGAGGTTCAGCACACTGAGCGGTGCATTAAGGACATAAGCCTTCTACGAAGCAATGAGGACAATCCTCAGTTTACGGACCTAGTCCGCATAATTGCTACTTTCAACTTTTAACTAATTTTTCTCTAGGAACATATCTAAACAGTAGAACTAAAGCGCGAGCTACGACATAATTTGCAAAATCCTTTTGACTATGTTCAGGATAATTAAGTTCATCTTATGAACTCCCACTCAGATAGACATCCCTCTAGTCATCTAAGTGATTACATGATCCGAGTCAACTAGGCCGTGTCCGATCATCACGTGAGACGGACTAGTCAACATCAGTGAACATCTTCATGTTGATCGTATCTTCTATACGACTCATGCTCGACCTTTCGGTCTACTGTGTTCCGAGGCCATGTCTGTACATGCTAGGCTCGTCAAGTTAACCCTAAGTGTTTCGCGTGTGTAAATCTGTCTTACACCCGTTGTATGTGAACGTTAGAATCTAACACCCGATCATCACGTGGTGCTTCGAAACACGAACTGTCGCAACGGTGCACAGTTAGGGGAGAACACTTCTTGAAATTTTTGTAAGGGATCATCTTATTTACTACCGTCGTTCTAAGCAAATAAGATGTATAAACATGATAAACATCACATGCAATCAAATAGTGACATGATATGGCCATCATCACTTTGCTCCTTTTGATCTCCATCTTCGGGGCTCCATGATCATCATCGTCACCGGCATGACACCATGATCTCCATCATCATGATCTCCATCATCGTGTCTCCATGAAGTTGTCACGTCATCTATTACTTCTACTACTACAGCTAATGGTTAGCAATAAAGTAAAGTAATTACATGACGTTTATGTTGACACGCAGGTCATAAATAAATAAAGACAACTCCTATGGCTCCTGCCGGTTGTCATACTCATCGACATGCAAGTCGTGATTCCTATTACAAGAACATGATCAATCTCATACATCACATATATCATTCATCACATCCTTTGGCCATATCACATCACATAGCATACCCTGCAAAAACAAGTTAGACGTCCTCTAATTGTTGTTTGCATGTTTTACGTGGCTGCAATGGGTTTCTAGCAAGAACGTTTCTACGCAAAGACCACAACGTGATATGCCAATTGCTATTTACCCTTCATAAGGACCCTTTTCATCGAATCCGATCTGACTAAAGTGGGAGAGACAGACACCCGCCAGCCACCTTATGCAACTAGTGCATGTCAGTCGGTGGAACCAGTCTCACGTAAGAGTACGTGTAAGGTCGGTCCGGGCCGCTTCATCCCACGATGCCGCCGAATCAAGATAAGACTAGTAACGGCAAGCATATTGAAAAAAATCAACGCCCACAACTACTTTGTGTTCTACTCGTGCATAGAATCTACGCAATAGACCTAGCTCATGATGCCACTGTTGGGGAACGTAGCAGAAATTCAAAATTTTCCTACGTGTCACCAAGATCTATCTATGGAGAGACTAACAACGAGGGGAAGGAGAGTGCATCTACATACCCTTGTAGATCGCTAAGCGGAAGCGTTCAAGTGAACGGGGTTGATGGAGTCGTACTCGTCGTGATTCAAATCACCGATGACCAAGTGCCGAACGCACGGCACCTCCGCGTTCAACACACGTACAGCCCGGTGACGTCTCCCATGCCTTGATCCAGCAAGGCGAGAGGGAGAGGTTGAGGAAGACTCCATCCAACAGCAGCACAACGGCGTGGTGATGATGGAGGAGCGTGGCAATCCTGCAGGGCTTCGCCAAGCACCACAGAAGAGGAGGGAGAGAGAGATGCAGGGCTGCACCAACGAGAGATCGAATCGTGTGTCTAATGGGCAGCCCTAGGCCTCATATATATAGGGAAGGGGAGGGGCTGCGCCCCCTCTAGGGTTCCCACCCCCTAGGGTGGCGGCAGCCCTAGATGGGGATCAAGGATGGCGGCCAAGAGGGGGTGGGGAGAGGGAGGCGCACCAATATGGGCCTTAAGGCCCATATCCCTTAGGGTTTGCCCCCTTTCCACCTCTTAGGCGCCATGGGCCCTTGTGGGAGGCGCACCAGCCCACTAAGGGGCTGGCCCCTCACCACTCTTAGCCCACGCAAGCCTCCGGGGTTGGTGGCCCCACTTGGTGGACCCCCGGGACCCTCCCGGTGGTCCCGGTACATTACCGATAAACCCCGAAACTCTTTCGGTGACCAAAACAGGACTTCCCATATATAAATCTTTACCTCCGGACCATTCCGGAACTCCTCGTGACGTCCGGGATCTCATCCGGGACTCCAAACAACATTCGGTAACCACATACAAACTTCCTTTACAACCCTAGCGTCATCGAACCTTAAGTGTGTAGACCCTACGGGTTCGGGAGACATGCAGACATGACCGAGACGTTCTCCGGTCAATAACCAACAGCGGGATCTGGATACCCATGTTGTCTCCCACATGTTCCACGATGATCTCATCGGATGAACCACGATGTCAAGGACTTAATCAATCCCGTATACAATTCCCTTTGTCTAGCGGTACGATACTTGCCCGAGATTCGATCGTCGGTATCCCGATACCTTGTTCAATCTCGTTACCGGCAAGTCTCTTTACTCGTTCCGTAACACATCATCCCGTGATCAACTCCTTGATCACACTGTGCACATTATGATGATGTCCTACCGAGTGGGCCCAGAGATACCTCTCCATTTACACGGAGTGACAAATCTCAGTCTCGATTCGCGCCAACCCAACAGACACTTTCGGAGATACCTGTAGTGCACCTTTATAGTCACCCAGTTACGTTGTGACGTTTGGCACACCCAAAGCACTCCTACGGTATCCGGGAGTTGCACAATCTCATGGTCTAAGGAAATGATACTTGACATTAGAAAAGATTTAGCATACGAACTACACGATCTTTGTGCTAGGCTTAGGATTGGGTCTTGTCCATCACATCATTCTCCTAATGATGTGATCCCGTTATCAATGACATCCAATGTCCATGGTCAGGAAACCGTAACCATCTATTGATCAACAAGCTAGTCAACTAGAGGCTTACTAGGGACATGGTGTTGTCTATGTATCCACACATGTATCTGAGTTTCCTATCAATACAATTATAGCATGGATAATAAATGATTATCATGAACAAGGAAATATAATAATAATCAATTTATTATTGCCTCTAGGGCATATTTCCAACACTACACACGTATGAGTGTACAAAGGTCTGAATCCTTTCTAAGGTAGCCACGACCCTCCTTTTATAGATCCAGGGGTTACCACAATGGCAAGTCCGTCATTACGCATTGATTAGACAGCAAACAGTGCTATCATATCTAACTCTACAGACACGTCAGGGCGCATTAAATGTGCCGCTTAGTGTCATGTCACAGAGTAGCCCGGCAAGCCTTGCCGTGCCATTTTATCTACCTCTCACCCTGTCCGCCTGACACGCCTCTGGACGGGTGTCATGCAGAGTGGATCTTCTCCTCGAGTGGCTGCCACGTGCTAGGAGGCAGCCACCTAGTCACTTGGGGGCTCGACACCGCACTGATAAGTGACCTGAGTCACTATGCGGTAGAGCGGTGGAGCCTTGGCGGGGACGACCCGCCCTCTGCGTCCACGGCAAGCTTGCCGAGGGTATCTTGAGACTTGTCTTCTGGGTGGCCTCGACCTTGCTAGGCTCACCTGCCCGGCAAGGGAGATTTTTCCTTAGTGATATCTTGTTCTCTTGGTCAGTCTTGGTCTTCTTGATCCGCCCTTTGATTTCTCAAAGAGCTATCCCTTTCCGCTTGGCCTTGTCTTGGATGTAGCAATTTTGCTCTTGGGCATGTGTACAGTCCGGGCAACATACGCCCAGGTTTGTTGCACCGACATCTGGGGTATTCAAAAACCAAACATGACGACCAGCGGGAAGTGTGGTCGCTGCCTTTGCTATCTGCTTCATGATTTATTTCACGTCCTTCATATGCAATTTCAACTTCTGGAAGAAAACGTAGCTTCTCCCTGATCTCATCTATTATCATCGTTGAAGGTCCTCGAAAATTGCTCTTCAGATAATTGACAGTAGCCTGACAACCGGTGACCACACGTACTCGATGAAGGTTCAAGTCGGCTGCCAACGGGAGTGCTTTAGAACATGCCGCAACTTCCAAAACTTCAGGATCCGAAAAGCCTTCAAAACATAATGCCGACGCCCCTAAATATTTGCCTCTGACATCTCTACAAATCACTGAGCAAGAATCTATGACATCATTCCGGGAAACAGATGCATCCACATGAATTTTCGCAAAACCCGCTGGTGGCTTGGTCCACCTTGTTTCTATTCTTCTCTTCGTTGTAGTGCTAGTTTGTTTCCCTCATGGTATGAGATCAAGATCTTCCATATACTGACATATCAACTCTGGCCACATTGTTTAAAGAGGTTAAATTTCTCCTACATGTGGGTTTAAGTGATGTTTCCATAGTACATTGTAAACGGAAATGTAATGTAGCGGCTCACACTTTAGCAGCACAGGGTGTTTGTATGGAAGCCGGCTGTTCTGAAAATTGGCTAGGCCAATTTCCCAAGTTTGTATCAGATGTTGTAGCTGGCGATATGTCCAGCGTTTTAATATATTAATGGAATGCGTTGTGTTCCTTCGAAAAAAAAAAGATCTTCCATATACTTATTCACGAACATCGTAGTGGATAGCGGACTTTGAAAAATTTGCTCATGTTTCGCTTTCCGTCGTGCCCACCAGATTGTCCAAAGAGTGACTAACGTTAACATCTTTGCAAATTGTGTTTCGTTCTTGGATTCTTGAAGAGTTGTAAGCCACAACCTTGCATCATCCAGTTTGCACATTACCATATGTTCAAGCAAGAGCTCATCAACTAGTGCCCACACACACTTCGACACCCTACATTCTATCAATGCATGCCTCCATGAATCAACAACAAAGCCATTGCACATCAAGCACATCTCTCTGCTATGCGACAGCGCACCAATAATCTATATGCAGAACGTACAGTGTAGCAGCCTGTCCGTTCATAGTGCCATGCCCAATAATCATCGGTCGCATGCAGACTTAGCGGAATATTAAAAACTGCTTGAGCGTCCATTGGTAGCATGTGCTACTGCACCAACTCTCTTGTTCTAGCTACGTGTGGGTGCATCAATAAGTTCAAAATCCGTCTCTGGAGGATTAGGAAGGCGAGGATATATAACCCGCAACAGATTGTCCCTCGGCAACCATTAACCATTCCATATGTTCGTCCCTATGTGGCGGATTAGACTCACCTTTGTAAATGTTCCCACTTAAGTAATGATTTCACTTAAGGCTGGCTAGACATGGCCCTTTTATTAGCGGGCAGGCCCTTTTAGTTTGCAGGCCAGGCCGATCCTCGAGCTACTTCGGCCCGACACGAGCGTGCCGTGCCAGGCCCCTTTCTGGCCAGGCCGACTCATACGGGCAGATCTGGCCCCACTCTGCTAAAGCATTTTGAGCCCATGAGCAGTCAAGCCCATTCGTTTCCGTCCCAAACCCTCGTGGGCCCCGACCGTTCTACTCGCGGGGCGGCGCATGGCGAGGCAGCGACCGCCGGCGAGAGAGAAGAGGGATCCCAACGTCGCTCGGTCGGGAGGCGAGGCGCCTCCTACGCCGCGCGCTCGCCGGTGGCGCCGCTGCCCTCGACCCTGGACTTCCCTCCCCCAGTATGCGCACCATTCCGAAGCGTCTGCCGGTGCCCTATTGTTAGCTTAATCTGTTTGGTTTGGTTATTATTAAAGTATCTGTGCCGCGCCTACTTCGATTGTTGCTTAGCGTATCTGATACCAGTATGTGGATTCTCCAGATTCCGGTTCGTGCGCGCGCGCGTGCTCGATTGATTTGCTGGTTCCTAGCTATTCGATTATCTGAAGAAGAACCTGGCATCCATGATTGAACCCTTCCAGGTTTCGATTTGAAGGGCGTTTCGTCTGGGATCTCTTCCTGGTGTTTTAGAGATGGGCAATTAATTCCTTCAATCAAAATTAATATATGCACAATCAGTTCCTTCAAGAAACACATATGTAATGTATCAACATAGGTCACATGACATGGCATGTATCTTTCTGGATAGGGGTGGTGACAAGCCTTGGAACCCATGGTGGTGGATACTTTTCCTTTGAGAAGTTTTTAGTGATTTTAGCTTGGCCCTGGGTGTTTCTTCCCCAGTTTCTCCCTTCCCACTTAGAGACTGCAACTGCCACGCCACTGTTTCTGGAAGCGATTAATGTTTAATAGCATTCGTATATCTTCCTTGTTAAGGAATCGGTCATATACCTTTTTTTATAGAAAAATCAATTGGACATATTTGTTTTGTTGTTGGTACACTTTCCTGAAGATAGATCCATATGTAGGTTTGGTGCCTAAAAAGAGCAGACGTGGTGATGCAATTGGGGCTAGGGTGAATGTCTGTTGTGGCATTAAGATAGCGATGCAATCGCGGCTACAGCTAGTGTTTTTTTTTGTCTTTTGTGAAGTTATCTTCTACATCGGTGCAATTAGTGCTCATGCATATTACATCATGTAGGATTGCGTGCTTGCAACATTGCCAGCCATGAGCCAGGTACAGCCGCAAGATCAAATTCACCGGCATGCATTAACCCATTGATCATATGACATATCGTCATGACACCTGTGCACAGGAAGACTCCTTGTAGTAGATTCTTGGTATGCATGACAGCATGCTATAAATCAATGAAACTGTTGCATGTTATAAATAATGAAGCTGGCCAAGAAATTACCTTATTTACCCTCCAGACTTTTTTCTGAGGAATCATCTTAAAGCAGCACATCACCATTTGGTCTGTTTTGACATTTGAAAGTTGAGACTTGAGACCCTTTAGGACTTGGAAGTTCTAATGGTTGCAACTGAAGTATTGATATATTTGCTAATTAATAGGTGAATGGCCTGCTTGCTTTGTTTCTTTCATATGAACACTAGGTACTGAATGAAGAAAATAAATAGTACCGTGGGCGAGAGCTAGGGAGAACATGCATGTGCCCTATATGCGCCTTAGGTAAATTTGACAACAAAATTCGAAACAGAAGAGAAGTAAATAGAACAATGAGGCTTTCATGCATCTGTTCAATCTGTTTTTGTCTTTCTTTAACTTGTTCCTGCATTGACTGTTCGAAATGCAGGTCGGGTCACATCAAAGGGTGTGCCAAAAGCAAGCGTGATGATAGAGAATAGATAACATGAAGTCATGATGGTAAGGGTTCCCACCTTCTTAGACCATGTACAATGCAAGATGCTTAGTAAAACTAGTCAATGTGTACGTGCAATGCACGTTAATTTGGAAGTATATTAAGTGCATGTGGATATTAAGTAGGATATTATTTGCGTGTTTATGTCTATGACAGGGGTGCCTAGTTAAGCATCTGCTCTCTACAGATAAGCACCGGCTTGCATTGTACATGATCTTGCATGTTCTTTACATTGGAAACTGAAGAAGCACAAGAGGACAAAATAATGATGTTTTACCTTGTATTTCTCAAGTAAGTATATCTTGTTCAACCTCCCTATCCAAATACAGGTCAGCTTTTGAATAAAAAATTAGATGGATTAAATTCTTGTCCTTTTCTGACATCGTCTGGTATATAGTGTGTATCTTTTGCCTTGGTGAAGGTCTCACGCCAAAAAAGGGTATTATATCCATATATGGTTAGATCCATCGCAAACATTGGCAGCCTTCGTTTCTTCCCCATAGGGTCTCACTGACCTGATGGAAAATCTTTCAGTTTTAGTTCTTGATCAGGATCCGGTTTCCCTGTGGACCATCTGCAATACGCTTGCTAGATTCAACTTCAAAGGTGCGCACTTCAATTCCCAAGCATCTCCATTTCTGTTTTCCCTTTCCTGTCCAAAAAGGAAGTTGTTTTTAGAGGGAGAATGAAAGATAGTAGGTACATCATTTGGATCTGATACAACTTTGCCCAAGATTTTGCATATTCATGGGGCGACTATAAAAGGCTCGATTTGATGTCTGTTGGTGTCTTCTATCCACACAGGCACATCTGATCGAATTTCGGATATTTCATATTTCTGCTGTTTGGTGGGAAGTTTGGGTGTACGGCTGTTTGGCTGGAAGTTTGAGTGTACGGCTGTTTGGCGGGAAGTTTGGGTGTACGGCCGCTTGCTGTGAAGATTGGGTGTACGGTTGTCCGGTGGGAATATTTATACGTTCTATCCATCATGATCTGGACCACTAATTAACGGTTGGATGGCTTGCGTGTGTGGATATATAACGCTTCTCATGACGTGAAGCTTGGCGAGCTATGGCCCCACGTGGCAGTGAACCTGTCCTCGGTATCATGTACAGATCGTACAACCATCATATATGTGGAGTATTTCCGTAGATGTATGACATTTTTAAACAGAAAGGAGACAGATGCAGTTCCATATAGGATATAGTGTTATGCGTCACCCTTCCAAAGGACCATTAGTTTATACAGCATATGTGTGTGTAATATATTGCGTGAACTTCACAGTTTAAACAGAGGCAGCATATGTAGTTCTTAATGGGATATAGCTAGCTGCTAGTTACTGGGCCGCCCTTCCAAGTGCTATTAAATTGCAGAAAGTGTTGGATTATGTGGTCAAATGGGAAAAAACACATACCAAGTAGCTATATTAGTTTAGAAGATACTCACTTGTTGCAATGGTACATGCAGGTTGGGATATTAATATAACTATATTTGGACATGATAACACGGTGTTTGCTCTCAAAGTTTTGAGTCTAACTTCTACTGTTTTGTAGTTCTTCCCTTCCAAACAGGGGAAGAGGCCCTAGATTCCCTTAAAAGGGGGGTTGCTAAAGATGAGGAGCTTGATTTGATAGTAGCGGAAGTTCATCCTGGCAATACAGAGGTGGGCACCTTGCGTCTGTTTCACCACATCCTGAATGAACTTGAAGTGCCTCTCATCAGTAAGCATTTGTATTCAGAGCTGTATTGTTTTAAAAAAAAATTCTTCCATCCCAAACTCATTAATCTAGGAGTGTTGTTTCTTGGCTGCAGCTATGTGTGCCTATGATGAGGCAGTCTCTGCACGCATGACCCTTGGAACATGCTTCAATGTGGTTAAGCCGTTGGATACTGAAACCGTAAATTTTCTGAGGATGAGAGCACTGCAACACATGTCTATTAAAAATCACAGGTCTGAAACTGAGGATGGAGAACAAGATGCGTTGAACGTGAATGTCTATTCAGATAATCTGGGTCGGTTCATATGGAGCAGTGAGCTCCATGAAAAGTTTTTGCAGGCTGTTGAAGTGCTTGGGGCGTGTAAGGCTATCTGCACTTGGCATAAATTAGTCATCTGTTATATTTAACTGCTGAAAAAGCATGACCTTTGAGTTTGTGTTTTTGTTTTGGCCAACAGCTGGTACGGCAAGAAAAATTCACCAGTACATGAATGCCAAGGATTTGAATTTGACCATACAGCACATCGCAAGCCATCTCCAGGTGGGTGATCGATTTAGTTTATCTGCAACTGCGGTATTGCCAGTACATCAATAGGCAGTATGTACGTTTTTGTTAAATTTTGTTTGTTTAATAGATGAAGATAAGTAGTAGAAGCTGACAACCTATGCATTTCCAGAAGAAACACATGTACATGGATGTCTTTATTTTCCAGAAGGAACACATGTACATGGATGTCTCTTACCTGCGTTAGTACTCAGTAGTCAGTACTCTCTGTCTCTGCATGCCATGAAGATTAAGTTTTGTATGGTACTCTAGATCAAATTTCAGGAGTAGATTTTGTTACAGAACCAATCACAATTGAAAAACAAACTTTTTGCATGTTAGCAAGTTGTCCTAATTCGTAAATAATCAGACTATCCAAATCATTATTATAACCCAGCTTACCAAATCAACGGATTAATAATTGTCATCACATTTCTGTGAATTTTGTGAACAATGTACTACTTTATTGGTATTTTCTCCTTTATCGGTTAAATTGGGGGCTTATTGACGTGACTTTGGTCTACCCTTGGCTGATGCTAGCAGTAGGGTTTTGGCTTCTTTTTGGTCTTGTTGCTAGTGTTTGTTTGTACTGTTTGTGCTTTCTTGGCACTCTCCTTCTAATACAAAATGAAACACGTCCGGGCGCGTTTTTGAGAAGAAAAAAATGTGCATACTCGACAAGTTTCAAGTTCATCTATTTCAGCGTTGTTATGCTAAGCGCTAAAATTTCTGCATTATTCTCACTTTCTATATTGTGATGTGTGATCCCTGTCTTGAATGTTCTGTTCTGTATTTTGATGTAGAAACACCGGCTGCGGGCGCAGAAGTTATCTCACAATGAAGAGGTTTATCAACATTATGCCAGCATCAGCATACAAGGTAGCCAGTGCTAAACCCAATAATCATCCGGCAACAACCCAGACGCAGTTCACACATGGGGTTGCCTCTGCTATCTGGGACAAGTACCCCGGGATGGTGTGGCCACATGTGGAGGGAAGTTCAGCAAGCTCTGCTATGTGGTACAATTACCCCGGAAAGCCGTGGGGACAAGTAGGGGAGAGTTCGGCCGGAGCACGAGTTTCTCAGACTAATGCACGCCCACCTCCAGTTCTGATACATGGTACCAAGTCCATCTGGGACCGTTACGAGGAGAGCCTACAGTACTATAATGAGAGAATGTCATACAAACGCGGGGTGCTACCTATAAGGAGCAAGGCACTTGATGGATATGGACGCAACATTTCCGTCAACCTGGAGAGAGAGATCAGTTGTACTGAATCAGCAGGCAAGATTGTCATCAACCTGGAGAGCGATGACATGCAGAAAGACACCACGGACGACGTGCACGCCACAGTTACTCCGCAGGAAGACATAATGGACGAGGTGCATGGCGCAGTTACTCTGCAGAAAGACACCATGAACGAGGTGTACGCCACAGTTACTCTGCAGAAAGACACCATGGACGGAGCGCACGCCGCAGTTACTCCACATGGAGTGAATGAGGTGCCTGCTGCAAACATGGGCGCTGGTTATCTGGTGGATCTAGCAGGCAACTACCACCCCGCTGCAGAGAATGCACAGTCTGAGCCTTTCAGTGACTTGGATTGGGAAGAGGTGGAGAAATTCTGGACGAACCAGATGGAAGGACAGCAGGAGCAGCAAGGCCTTGAACTAGTGGATCTGCTCCAGGTAGATGGCATTTCACCAGAGGAACTGCTCCAGGAAGACGAAGCCTGGAACCAGGCACTTCAGCCGGCAAACCCGGCGAATGTCGTCAACAACGCACCCATGGCTGAAGAACCGGCCGCTGGAGGGGCCCCGGTGTACGATCTTGCGAACCAGTCCGGTGTCGCCGAAAATGTGTTCTGAGTCTGGATCCCCCAGTTTGCGGGCGACGACTACGGCATGCCGTTCTAGGCCTGCCGGAAGAGGGGCAACTGAAGAGCTGCTTTATCTTAATAATAATAAGACTGATGAACAGTATAGGCAATAAGGGTTCCTGTGGAGAAATCCCCGGGAGATACATGGGAGAGCTGCTGATGCTTGGACATATATCCAGTGCTGTGTGGCATTGGTTAAACCCTTTCGTTAATAGGTTGTGTTATGACATATATCAGTTTCCAGATGCATTATGACCTGATAATTCCGAATTTGTGTCTGTTCTATCTAGTCTAGGGTTTTGTTCTTCGAATGAAGGAGCACCACTGCACCAGGCTCCCAAGTTCATCACTAGCGCTCCCCCGCTGCCGTTTGATCTTTTTACCGTCGTACTTTTTTTTGCGTTGGCATTCGGTCAACTTCGTACTTTTTTTGGTGTCGGCATTCGGTCAACCGCCCGTTCGTTTTGCACGCTTAAGCTGGCTTCACAAGTCGATGACTGGTGGACCTTACTAGGTGTGGGGTCCAGCGAATAAGAGGGGGTTTCTTTTGGTTTGCTTACGTGAAGATAGACAAGCACCAAAGCCAATCGAGACAAGCCGGTGAAACCCTCTACAGCTGCCACCCTGGCTTCTCTCTCACACCACGGCGACCCCTCACCTCTCCGACGGCGCCTCCTCATCTCTCGTCCCTGCCCACGTTCTGGAGATGGCGCCGCCACGCACAGTGGTCCGGGCCTGGTGCAGGTCATCGCGGTGGGGGAGAAGGAGTGACTGGGTCTTCACGGTGGGGGTGGGGGTGGAGGAGGGTGTGAGGATGAGGGGCGGAGCCAGAAATTTTTGCCATTGAGTTCACTTCATAACTACATTCTGCATAATTTTATTTTAGTTTACCAAAGTATGTACCAACTCTTAAAAAATTTCCTTATTTTGTGACTCTTCTGAGACGTTATCGTTTCAGAAATTTAAGCCTTAATGCAACAAGCATCTTACGGAATCAACAAAAGCTTCATCAAAGCATCACATCTTTTTTACTATTGCATTATGAAAGCTAATAACATTAGCCTTACCATTATGAGTATATAGTCTGCTTTTCTTGTTCCAACCGTTCCAGTCGTTAATTGCAAATGCGCTAGTCCAGCTTGCCCCTTATTGTAATATTTGAAAATGTAGCAGCATAAAACAATGCCTTATGCACTTTATCACTATACTCAAGCCAAGGACCATATTCATCAACAATCCGGATTAAATCTCTGTTGAGTATCTCCAATCTTCCTCTGCGGGTAATTAAAATCAGACGGTGGCCTATAAGGTCCTTCGTTAAATATTTGCGCCTAATCTTATCTTGCTTTCGTGGATTTCTTGTGTACTCTGAAATTTTCTTCCGGTCATCCGGATCATAAGGCAACTCATCTAATTTAATTTTTTTTTCATGAATAGTAAGCTTTGGGAGACTAGCTGCAGTGACATTTGATGCATTTTGCCTACGTCTAATCTAGTGACCGAGTTCTCTTCGAAAAATACGGCTCCATAGACTTATATCAATCAAAGTTCATGGAGTATTTTTCTAAAAAAATAGACGAGGACAAAACAATAGCTATTGTACTGGGCTATTAGTCTAGATAGAATATATACACGAGAGAGAAGATGGGGCAATTTAATCTAATTACCTCAAGTTTTGGGATTCAATCATTGCAGAGTCGATCTGCATCCGCCTGCTTGCCACGGGCGTGCAGCGGCGGCCGAGTCGCCGAGCAACACGCACAGGCCAGATGGGAATTGGAGAAAGGAACAAAGGAACGATGAAAAAGAAGCAGACGGCGTGTCCCATGCGGCTGCATGCTTGCGTGACTCGCGGACTCACGGTTTAGGCATGTGAATGATTTGTGGGCTCTTTTTTTTTGGACCCTTTGTTCCATGTGAGGTGTATTTTGTTTGTTGGGGTCAGCCAAGATATTTTACTGGGTTCACATCAAGTAGATACATACATATACACACGTACTAGGCAAAATCCATTGGGTTCACTTGAACCCAATAGCTCTACGCTGGCTCCGCCGGTTGGCGATGGGGAAAGGAACAACGACTCACAGCGTGGAGGAGGCGACCGGAGATGGATGGATCTGCCGCCGGGCACAGATCGCCATTGCCGATCCGATGTCTTCTCCCCTTTCCCAGGTGCTTCGTCACCGCACCCTCCCGAGGTTCTTCTTCGGCTTGCTCGTCCTCACTGCATCGGTCCGTCTCCCTCCCCTATGCCCCAAGGCCAAGGATCACACATTTCTGATTCCAGTTGTCTTTTGGAGAGCTTATTTTCATGCTTGACAAACTGCAACTAATTTTTACTTATTTGGATATGCTATAGGATTGCGGACAAGCAGAAATCTCTATTGCCTTCCACCTTATTTTCTTTGTACTGGACCCATGTCCAGTACTTTGGTTTTAAGTTTTAGAATGGGGGCAACTAGCAAGACCGATGTGGTGCTCATGTTTCAGATCTTTTTCCCGAGAGAATTCCTTTTTTTTGCGCATGAAAGAACCTTCATTACTTAAATCGAGTCACTACACTCCTGTCTACACAGGACATCAATCTCCTCAGGGACACTACCAAGCCAAACTGCAGTTCTAGACCTGGAACGACCCATCTGCGCTAGCGCATGGCTAGCTTTATTTTGCTCTCTCCTAATCAACGATATTTTATGTTCTCGGATTGCAAGGAGCTGTCGGATGTCACCAACCATCGCCGCTACCGGTGACCGGTTGGTCACCATCTCGCTGATCATGTTGGCCGCTGTCGAGCAATCCGTCTCCACGATGAGTTTCTCCTGGCTCCTCTCCAAGGCCAAAGAGATGCCCTCCAGTAGTGCCGCCATCTCCGCTTCCAGGGCGCTCGCACATCTGCTAATGAAACGACAAGACGAGTAAATGATAGTACCCCCTTGGTCTCGGAGGATCATGCCAGCACCGCCTGTGCCGTCTTCTTCCTTCCAAGAGCCATCTACATTTAGCTTGACCCAGCCAGGCGAGGGTTTCAGCCAGCGCTCCGGAGGTCGGGTGCATGCATGCATCAATATATGTTGCTTGCTATTCCCTCGATAGTCGCCATAAGCTACTACCTTCTTCCCTTTTATCATGTCATCGCCGGGGTGTTGTTGAATATGCATGAGAGTATTGATGTAGCCGGTCAAGAATCTGCAGGATGCCTCCACTGGCGGCGCTGGCTTATTATGGTACACCTCGTTGCGCACATACCAGCTCCGCCAGAGTGTCATCACCACCGGTAGCCTCTCCTTCTCAGTGCACCGGTTAAGCAAGTGGAGGAGCCACTCCGGTCCTGTGTTAGCTATTGTCTCCAGCTTGGGCATGCTCCAGTACCGCCTCATCTCCGTCCAAAGTCGCCGAGCCAGGGGGCATCTGCATAGGGCATGGAAGGTGTTCTCGATTTCCATACCACATAAAGCACACATATTAGAAACCTCAAGTTTCTTTTTCTGTTTATTTTCAAGTGTGGCCAAAGAATTTGTCGCAACCCGCCATGCAAAAACTCGTACCTTAGGGGGAGCAGGGCACCCCCACACCGCCTTCCAGACGGCACGAGTGCCGTCCGGTGCCCTGCTCGTGGCGCACGCGGTGGTGCTGGTTCGCTCCTCGAGAGCGGTCTTGTATGCACTGCGGACGCTGAAAATGCCCCGCACGTCCGGCGCCCAAGATAGGACGTCCTCCATCCTGCGCGGACTGGCCTTGATCGCCAAGATGCATTCCACGTCGGGGGCGATGAAGTGTTGTTGGAGGAGTTCCACCCGCCATCTTCCATTAGCATCCAGCAACTCGGATACCCGCCTCAGCCGGCAAGATCGCCGCTCTGTGATGGGCCTGTAGGAAGTAGGGCGCGGGATCCATGGGTCACGCCAGATGCGGATTTTCTCCCCATTTCCCACACGCCATAGGAGCCCACGTTTGAGCAACTCGAGTCCATGTTGTATAGCATGCCAGGTCGGTGACGCGTTACCTGAAAAAACAATGTCCTCAAGGGACCTATTAGGATAATATTTTGCTTTGAGAACCTGGGAGCACAAGGATTCCGGCCTTGTCATAAGGCGCCATGCTTGTCGAGCTAGCAACGCCTGGTTGAAGATGCGGAAATCTTTGAATCCTAGACCCCCCCCCCCCTTTCCTTTAGGTTCAATCAGTTTCTCCCATGCACGCCAATGCGTCTTCCTCTGGCCTTCTTTGGACCCCCACCAAAAGTTTCTGACCAAACGAGTGAGATCATCACATACAGAATAAGGTAGTTTGAAAACACCCATTATGTAAGTAGGGATGGCTTGCAGGACCGATTTGATCAAAGTTTCCTTCCCTGCTTGTGAGAGTGTATCCCCCCAGGCCATAATTCGCTTAGTTAAACTTGCTTGCAGCATTTGGAATCTACCTTTATGCATACGCCCATCCGGGGTAGGTAAGCCAAGGTATTTCCCTTCAAACTCAGAATTTTGTACCTGTAGTACCTGCCTGACTGCTGTTTGTATCACCAACGGACAATTGTCACCAAACTGAATAGAACACTTCTGTGGATTTATGAGTTGGCCCGTGGCTCCCGCATAACTCTGAAGGACACCTTTTACATACTCAGCTTGTTCAACGCTAATTTTGAAGAAGAATAATGTGTCATCCGCAAATAGGAGATGCGATATTCCCGGTGCCCTGCTGCAAATTTTCACTGGTTCGAAGGCATGATCTTGCACTCCCTGTCTCAGAAGAGCAGATAATCCATCAGCCACAAAGAGGAACAAAAAGAGGGATAGTGGGTCACCTTGCCGAAGCCCTCGCGTCGGTGCAAACGAATCCAGAATGGCTCCATTAAATTTAACACAATAGCTCACCGAGGTGACACATGTCATAATCCAATGCACCCACCGGTGAGAGAAGCCCATCCTCTCCATCGCTTGCTTCAAGAACCCCCAGTCCACCCTGTCATAGGCCTTTGACAGGTCTAGCTTGTACGCACAGTAGCTATTCTCTGGATTTTTCTCATGCTGAATAAAATGCAGGCATTCGAAGGCAAGTAGTGCATTATCTGTTATCAGCCTACCTGGCACAAATGCACTCTGTGAAGGTGATATAATGTCATCAAGAAGCGGCCTGAGTCTGTTCACCAAGCACTTGGCAACAATTTTGTAAATGACATTACATAAACTTATAGGTCGAAAGTCAGTCATTCTAACAGGATCATCAACTTTAGGAATAAGGACGATTATTGTTTCATTCACACCCTCTGGCATAACCCCTGTCCGACAAAATTCCTGAACAGCCCTGATAATTTCGCCCTTCATAACTAACCAATTTTTCTGAAAAAACCTCGCCGGGAAGCCATCCTTGCCCGGCGCCTTCAGGGGTCCCATCTGGAATAAACTGTCAGCTATTTCCTTCTCACTAAATTCAGCACATAGACGATCATTCATCTCCGAGGTAACTCTCTCATCATACAAGTTCAAGAGGTGGTTCTGTACAAGCGAGTCATCACGAGTGAAGATGTTTTGAAAATATGAATTAACCATGTTAGCCATTACCTGATGCTCCCCGCGGCTCCCTCCACTATCATCAACTAACCTTTTCACTTTATTTTTCCTTGCCCTCCACACTGCTCGCCTGTGATTTTTTTTTGTGTTGCGGTCCCCCTCACAAAGCCAGTCAATACGACTTCGTTGCATCCATAGCATCTCCTCTTGGTATAACAGTTCCTGCATATGGTCAGACTCTTTCCGTATCTCATTCCTATCTGCATTCATACTCATTAACTCTTCTAGCCTGGTTCGAGACTTTTCAACTTCATGAGTAATATTACCAAATTTCTTTTTACTCCATGCGTGCAATTCAGTCATGAGCCTAGCCAGAACTGACCGAATATCTCCAAGGCTAAACTTCTGTCCTGCACTTCTCCATGCTTCTGCCACACGTTCAGGGAGGCTCTCATCCCTCTCCCAAAAGGTTTCGTACCTTCTGAAATTAGTACGTACCTGACTAGTCTCCTCTTTAACACACTGCAGAACAATTGGGCAATGATCTGAGCATGGTGAAACTTTATGTACCACTCGTGCTTCCCCAAATATATCCCGCCATCGGTTATCGGCAACCACCCGGTCTAGACGGACCCTCACATTCTTCCTGCCTCTCTGCTTATTATCATAAGTAAACGGTAAGCCAGAGAAACCAATATCCACAAGTTCACATACCTCTAGTGTGTCTCTGAAGGCAAGCATCTGGCTTTCACTGCGAGGTGTCACTGAAAAATGCTCAAAGGACCACATGGCCTCATTAAAATCACCCATAACACACCAACGAAGATCAGACTGTTGTTTGAGCTTGTCATGAGAGTCCACATGAGATGTCGATTTTCCGTCCGTGGTTCCCCATACACACATGTCAACCGCCACAAAGGATCATACTCAGACAACCGCACATGCGCATCAATATATCTTTCATTCGATGATTGAACTTCAACATGCAAACTATCACACCAGAAGAGAGCAAGACCACCACTCAACCCATTACTACTGACACCAGTAAAACCTTTAAGGCCTAACCTACTACGTAATCTCTTTATCTTCTCAGAACTCTGTCTAGTCTCACATAACAACAAGATTTTTGTGTGTGTTGCATTCACCATGCCAACTAAGTCACGAACTGTCGGTTTGTTGGCCTCCCTCCGACAGTTCCAATTCATGCAATTCATTGCTCCTGGCGGAGCTCCAGACTTGGCTCCGTCAGTTGACCAGCGGCCCCTGGGCTGGTTGCCTCCATGATGCTCTCCACTCCAGCCGCACCACCCTGCGACGCCTCCTGTGCATTCATCTCCTCCATGTCCAGCTTCTGTTTCTTTGATGTGCCCTCCAGACCTTGTGGTTCAGCATGTACCGGCATGATCACCATCCATGGTTGTTCAGGTTCCTCTATGCCGCCCACTTCCTCAAGATTCAAATCTGCCAGAGCCACTTTCTCATCAGCATCCTCACCTTCCACGAGATCTTCAGGTCCCGTGATCACCGGCCGATCTGTCGCCGGCCTAGGTCCACCGATCACCGGCCAGACCGTGCTCTGGCCTCCTCCTGTAATGGAAACCGCAGCTGCGGAGCTCTTTGCAAGGGCAGTGACAGATCCACCGTTGGGCGGCTTCGGGCGGGCAGCATCCGCTATGGGAGCCCCGTGATCACCCCCACCATCCGCTGGTTTCACCTTCACCGCACCCAGCAAGATCGCCAAGGGCAAAGACTTCGACATCCCGGCAGGAGGTGGTATATTCCCACGAATACGATCTGGCGGCTTGTTTCGATCAGGGGGAAAGCCTGATGCCATGATGTTCCTTCCTCGCAACTCCGGCAAGATATGAGGGCTGGTCGAGTGGGGAAGCTTTGCGCGAGGGCTTAGGCATCGTACCACCGACAGGATCCAAATTTGGGCACACAAGATCGATCTGGACTCCGAGATCAGCATGGCTGTTGGCGAACGAGGTCGCATCTTGGCCGTACTGCGGGTGGACCTCGTACACGGCAAGGGGAGCGGCAGAGGCCAGGGCCTCGCCAGAAGGGGGCGGCGGCGTAGCGGAACCTTCCATGATGGAAACGGCAGGATCGACTCGGCTTGGGATGCCAAGCGATCGCGGAGCGGACTCGACCGCGGCTGCTCCGACACCCTGCCAGGGCAAGGGCGCGGAGGTAGGGCCACACGCGGCCGGACTCGAGCCCGGCGGCGGCGGCGGCGGAGGCAATCGCCTCATGGAGTTTTCTGGCAGGCCGACAGTGTTGTCCCTTTACAAACTGAGAGAATTCCTTATTTAACACTGTCTAAAAAATGTATTCCCTATTTGACACTGAAAAAATATTTCTTCCCTATCTAACACAACCTTTAGATTTTATTCCCAATATAACACTTCCATTCAATTTTTGTGCAAACAGTGTTAAATGACATGTGAAATGACAATTCTACCCTTGAACATCTACTTAATCATTTTCTTTTTATTGGAATTACGTTTTCTAGTTCTAATCAAGTCTCTTGTCGTGCATAGTCCTATATATAAGCACCGCCAAGACTGCTTTGTACAACAGAAAAAAGATAGAGAAGTATAATAAAAATGCAGGAGGGACATGACCAACAAATCTCTGCGACCTGTTTTCTATTCGCCAAGCTAGCGCAAGTAAGACTCAAGGCTCAAGTACGTACGTACATACGCGGCTAGAGACGAAAAATTTGTGTATGTGTTTCTAAGCTAGCATTGCACGTACGTGCGCTGCTTGGGTATCGATCTGGCATTCTAAAACTGACGCTCCACCACGGGCTCAGGCCACACTCGGCCACTCCCGTCCACTGCGCCTGGCCGTACCCACCCCGCCCTGCCTTGAGGAATTTTTGAAGTCGGAAGCAGGGGTAAATTTGTCATTTCATGTGTCATTTAACACCGTTAGGTTAAAAAATAGACGGATTATGTTGGGAACAAAATTTAAAGTTGGTGTTAGATAAGGAAGAAATATTTCTTCAGTGTTAAATAGGGAAATGAAATTTAAAACAGTGTTAAATAAGGAATTTTTTCTTTTTGTCCCCACATTGCAGCTGGCGTCCTTGCTAGCAACCTCTCCCGCAGGTATTGCAGCTCCCCTTCTGTTGTTTTTTATTTTTCTTAACTGTTCCTATTCTCTGACCATATTCTGCTTCAGATTTTGTTTCATTCTTGTTTCCAGGTTCTTCATATCCATGGTCTATTAATTAGTCACATGTCCATATATATTTTTATCATGTCTATTAATCATCTCATTACCTGAGTTATACATCTGGATGGCCGTGAGGGTAAGGGGGGACCGTTAGTATTCCCTTGAAGAAAAGTGCAAGCATTATCTATATCTATACTTACCTACTAATAAAGCATGGTGCATCTTTTTGATTTTTTTTCATTCGTTCACCACCGAAAAGGTTTTTCCCTGTCCGAGGTGATAGTAATTTTTTATGCGTCCGTTTGCTAGAAAAGAAAAAAAATATTTTCATACATGGGCCGTGCACGTTGTGGCCTGTCGAAGCCAGCCCACTTATTTCCCCGCGCACACAGCTGCGAAAACCATATTTACCGCACATGGCAACAAATAGCCTGACCTTAGCACAGGCGCAATAATGTTGCCAGCCCAGTTTCTTTTTTTCTATTTTTTTTCTATTTTATTTGTTGTTCCTTTCTCTACTTCTTTTTCTCCTTTTCCCTACAAACTTTAGAAATTTTTTTACTTTTTACTTAAATACAAAATTTTTAAAATAGAATTTCGATTTGTGTTTTCAATTTTTAGAAAATATTTCCGAATTCCAAAATTTTGTTCCTGTTTCACAAATTGTTCGAAACTTGAAATTTTTTTCTCATTCCAAATTTGTTCAAAATTACAAAAACAATCCTTTTTTCTAATGTGTTTTCCAAAAATAATGAGATATTCAAAATAAAATTGCATTTAAGAAAATGTTCCATTTTCTTCTAAAAAATGTGTGTTCTCCAAAACAAATTGGGATTTTCAAAATAAAATTAGATTTTAAAATATTTTCCAGATTCCATAAATATGCTTATTTAGTGAAATATTCACAAATTCATACTAATGACCGTGGTTAAAATAAATACTTATTAAAAATTATTATAAATGTATAAAACATGTTCCTGTTTTAAAAAAATTGTTCCCAAATTCAAAAAAAGTTGGTTCTTTTTCAAAGGTCTATGTTTTTAATAAATGTTGATGAATTTTGAAAAAAATCTCCCTATTTCAAATGTTGTTCATCTTTTTCCAAAGTGAACGGAATTTTTGAAAACCTTTTCGGTATTTAAATTTTTTTTCATGTTTTTAAATATTTTTCAATTCATAAATATTAATTTATTTTTGTAAAATTTCAGAATTTTTTTTTGAATATGGTGATGCAGTATGTTCTTAAATGTTCATGCTGGTCATTGGTAAGCAGGACCCGTTTATTCGATTGGCCAACACCCAGTGGTCGAGTGTTTAGGTCGTGAGTTCGATCCTTCAACTTGTCGGTTTTCTGGATTTATACTCGTGCCTTACAAACACATGTCCTTTTGGTGCCTGCCAGTGGGCTGGCCTAGAGGCGAACTATTGCGCGTCGCATGCGCTATTTGACGATAAAAGAGTATGCTTTTTGGCTATAATTGAAAGAAATTGTGGGCACAAGCCAATAAAAAAGAATATGCTAAATTGGCTCTAATAAAAAGAACAGTAGGCACGTTAAAGAGAATAAACCTTGATAAAGAAGGGAATGTCTGGTTATGCATGATTATGCTAATGAAACTTGATTTATGCAATGCAATTAGTAATCCATCCAGTTACATCGTAGTAGGAGAGAGTGGCGAAGCAATCGTACCCTGAAGGTCGCCGCGCAACCACCAAATTAGGAGGGAGCCACAAGCCCGACACGAGGGCGAACCCAAAGGAAAAAAAGACACGAGTTGGGTGGTCGTCGACACGCTGACTAACCCCGCCACTATCAAGATCTCACGGGCCAAACATGATCCGAGAGAAGACCACAACTTCTCGCTCCGTCGCCCCACTACTGTGCAGACCGTTTTTAGTGCACACATCAATTATCTCTCCCATTGCTTCTCAAAAGAATATCTCTACCGTTGCAACACACAGGCATATGTGCTAGTCTATATATATAGTGTTACTATTCATCACCCAGGGTGTAGAGTAAGTTATTCTTCACCCAGGTAATCTTATGATCATTTTATAATTAAATTACGTTTGAAATTCAAATAGTTACATTTCTATTGATTCACTACGTAAAATTTGACATAAAAAATAAAAATATAGGTCATAAGATAAGAAAACCTGCAGTTTATGTGTATTTTAGACTATGTTTTTACGTTTATAATTTTACATACCATAAAATATTTTTTACGGCGATTATAGATTTTCTTACGGTCTTTTTTTGCGTCGGAAATAAGACAAAACTTACGAAACGTAAAATTATGGTTCATTGATGGTAAAATAGAGGGGGGGTGAAGAATAATTATTCCTCATCCAGGATGACAAATAGCGCGACCCTATATATATATATATATATATATATATATATATATATATATATATATATATATATTTCCGATTTTTTCATCGGTTCACCATTGAAAAAGTTTTCTTCTATCCGAGGTGGTACTAAATTTTTGTTCGTTCGTCTATTAGAAAAGAAAAAACGCCAGATTTGCTACATGGGCCACCTGCAATGTGGTCTAGCAAAGCCAGCCCAGTTATTTTCGTGTCCACGCAGGTGGGAAAACCCTATTTATCGCAGCGAGGATTAGATAGTTGCAAATTCGCACAGGGCGCCCATGATGGGCTGAACTGTTTACTTTTTTGATTTGTTTTGTGTTATGTTTATATTTTTCTTTTTAAGTTTCTTTTGCTTTTTTCCTTTGTCTATTTTCCTTTCAAGTTTATTTTGCCCCTTTTTTGTAAATTCAAAATTTTCAAAAAGTTCACAATATCATAAAAACCCAACTTTTAAAAAATCAGCATTTTAAAATTTATTCCTTTTTGAAAAATGTTTACAACATTAAATCTTTGTCCTCATTTCAAAATTGGTTCAGATTTTTTTAATATGTTCCATTTTTTCTTTTTGTTTTCCAAAGTTGTTCGGGATTTTCCAAAAAAATTGCATTTAAAAAGGTTCCAAATTCGAAAAATATTCTTGTTTGAGTGAAATGTTCACAAATTCAGAATAATGTCAAGAAACACATTTTCAAAAATTGTTCTAAATGTTTAAAATATGTTTGCTTTAAAAAATCACAAATTGAAAACATGTTCATGTTATTATAAAAGGTTTATGTTTTAAAAAAATGTGAATTTTGAGTGTTTCAAATTTTGTTGTGTATTTATGAAAATGTAAAGAATTTCAAAAATGTTAGTGATTTTCAAAATTATTCATGTTTTCAGGAATATTCAGCAATTTATATTTTTAAACAGTTCAAAAAAAATGTTTCCAATCTAACATTGGAGTATGATCTTAAAGGTTTAAGCTGGCCATTGGTTGATAGGACTCGTTTCTTCGAGTGGCTAGCAGCACATAGTCGGGTCTTTGAGGGCTTGATTTTGATCCCTCAACTCATAATTTTTTGGATTCTTTTCATGCCTTACTAACACAGGTCGTCTTGGCGCCTGCCAGTGTGCTGGTCCATACACGAGCTAATGTGCATCCTACACGCTATTTTTACACAACTAGCGTCATATAGTAGCCCTCACGTAGTTGGCCCAAAAAAAATTTGCTCTGTCGCATAGACTGTATTGGGCCTCAACTGCACTCCCCTACTGGGTCGTCGGAGGGAGCAATTTTTTTCCTTGGGCCAGTAAAAGAGAATATGTTGGTTTGGCCCGAATAAAAAAATTATGGGCACGTTAGCGCTAAAATAATTAAAGAGAATAAACCCTAATAGAGAAAGGACATTGGTGTTTGATTATGCGCTAAATATGCTAATGAAACGGGATTTATGCGCTACAATTAGTAATCTATCTGGTTACGTCATCATAAGAGAGAGTGGTCGAAGCAACCGTGCCCCGAAGGTCGCCGCATAGCTATCAAAATGAGGAGGCAGACACAACCCCGAGACAGAGGCGGGCCCGAAGAAAAAAAAGGCACGAGTTGGATGGTTGCCATCACACCGACTAACCCCACCACTATCAAGATCTCGCGGGACAAACATGGCTCGCGAGAAGACCATAACTCCTCTCTCTATTGCACCGCTATGGAGATCATTTTTGGTGGACACATCAATTATCTCTCTCATTGCTTCTCCAAACAAATATCTCTCCCTTTGCAAAGCACGGACATATGTGCTAGTCTTCTTTAAATTGGAATAGTTATGTTAGAAAACATGGTCAGCAGAATGTACCATGAAATCATTTTTTCAGTACTTTGTGACAGATCCAGAATAGTCAACTTAATTAATTAAGATCCAAATGGCAGCAGCAATGTGTAGATGCACGAAGAAATGTAACCAAAATAACAGAGGGAATTAAAGATGCCTCATAAGCATGTTTTCACTTAAGATATATTAGAATGACTTCAGAAATATCCGAGGCAATATTGATTGTGAAGGACCAGTAGCTTATGCAGATAGCTGCAGTGTGTTGGCTGGAACATCACAGCTTCATGTTATTATTGCTCAACATAATCATCATTCTTTCCCTATAAAGTAGCACTAGGTTCTTTTGCTGCCAATCATTAATTATCTGATCCCATGAGGCATTATTACCATGCTAGCTCTGTATAATGCTGGTGGTCTTCTCACTGCAATTCACAGTCAACATGCTGCTAATTTTGAGTTTTGCTTCTTTTGTTCTTACATGTAATTCCTTTGTTCCATCTTTGTTATATGCCAGTGCTGATGTCTTGAAGGTGAGCTTGCTTAATAAGCTCGTGGTCGAATAAGAAAATGTTATTTGATGTTGTTTTCACATCTCTCTGAAAGTTCTCATTGGTATGTAGAGAAACAACTACTAAGCCATACTAAATGTGGAGCCTCTGTTTCATCTGTGTTTGTATCCATGAATATCTTGAATTGGTTTTACTTTGATGGTTTATTGTTTGTTCAAATATAGGCTGTCTGCCAGTTTTATTTTTCTTCGTTGTCAAATAGGATAGGCATATGTAATTCTATTTGCTCCGCACTATTTAAATCCTCATTGAAATACAATTTAATCTAAAAATCTCGTTGTTTTCATCCAATTAATAACAACTTCGGGGGAAATCTTCATGACAGACGACCAGAAACAATAGCTCATTTATTATTAGGGAAAGATAAACAGAAAACAAGAGCACATCAATTGGAAGCGCATCGCGCTCCTCGGCCTCCGCAACGACTCTCGGCCGCCATACCTCCTGGCCAAGATCCGCCGTCACCAAGGTCCCCCCGCGGCGCTACCTCTGACTCCCGCGCCGGCGCCCCGAGAAGACAGCCTCCCGTTGCCTCACGACCGTGCTCCGTCTATCCTCGCACTCTCCGTCATGCGCCACCACACCAGAGACGACCACCGCGCCGCCCACTTGACGAGACTCCCCCGCGCGAAGAAATCCCGTCAGGGCATGCCACCACCGCCGGCGCCGACGGTGGTCAGGGATTAGGGGGAGGAGGGGTGCTCGGGGCGGCTAGGGTTTCTCCTTCGGAGCCGCCCGCACAAGCGACCTGGGAGGGAAAGGGGATGGAGGATCTTTCCCATCACTATTCACACGTACATCAACCGTGTTTGAAAAACAAACTCAAAAAAGGACCGTGCTTGTGCTTGTAAAAAGAAAAGAAAAAACAGTCTCCCGCAACAACAGTATTCTAATTTCTGACCAACCCGGCGAGACCTTACCACTAGCGCCCACCGTGTCTCCGCCGTCGCGGCCGACCGGCCGAACGTATATTCCCGTCGCCGTTCTCCCCCGAGACTGCCGTCAAACCGGTCAGAGCCGCTGTACTGCCACCACCGCTAGTTTCTGACCTGACCCCGGCCGCTTCCGCCCGCGGCATGCGAGGGAAGAGGAAACACATGGGAGTAGTATGGGGCACGCCACGACGACGACGCCGAGGATTCCGAGGAATGGCGCGTTAATAAGTTGCTTCTCACGAGTCACGATCCCAAGAACCCAACTCACCTGCTCCCTCCTCTTCCTCTCCTCGTGTGATCAAGCTGCGATTCTGTGCTGTGCGTTGCGTGCTGTGCCAATGGCGGTCATGAGCGAGCTCGTCGGCACCATCGGGACGGGGACGGGCTGCTCGTGGTCGGACCTACCGGGCAACCTCCTCGAGTCCGTCCTCGCCCGCCTCCCCGTGCCGGACCGATTCCGCTTCCCCGCCGCGTGCACTGCGTGGTGGTCGGCCGCCAGCGCCGTGCAGCCCCGTGCCGTGCATGTGCCGTCCCCGTGGCTCATGCTCCCCTTCGACCCGACCGTGCGCCGGAGGCGCGGTGGTGGCACGTCCTCGGAGGGGGCGCGGTTCTTGAGCCTCTCCGACGGCAGAGCGTACAGCATCCCGCAGCCAGCCCCGGCCATATCAGACCGCCTCTGCGTCGGCTCGTCGCCCGACGGGTGGCTCGTCACCGCCGACGCCGCCTCCGAGCTGCACCTCCTCAACCCGCTCACCGGTGCGCAGGTTCCGCTCCCGCCGCCCGACACGCTCCCCTTCGTCCACGCCAGCCGCGACGCGGACGGCCGCGTCGTGACCTACAGCCTCCGGTGCTGCTTCGCCGACGATGACGCCGACGAGGCTGCGACCGTGCTCGTCCCGCCGGAGTCCTTCGCGCCGGACAGGCTCCGGTACGAGCTCTACGAGAAGGCCATCCTCGTGTCCGCGCCGCGGGAGGGGCATACCGCCGCGCCGGGATCGGGCGGCTACGCCGTCATGCTCATCTGCCAGCCTCTGTCCCGCATCGCCATCGCCCGAGCCGGCGACACGAGGTGGACGCTGCTCGACACGCCCTCGCGCCGCTGGGCGGACGCCATGCGTGCCTCCTCCACGGCTAGCGCCGGCGGGCGGCAACTGGTGTACGCGATGGACTCCGCAGGGCGCGTTGAGGCATGGGACATGGACGTCACGGCGGACACGACGCCGACCCGGAAGGCCATCGCGCCGCCGTGCTGCTGCTGCTCGCGGCGCGCGTGCTCCATGTCGGCGGCTTGCAGTAGATACCTCGTGGAGCTCTCGCCGGGGCGCCTACTCCAGGTCCACCGGCTCAGGGACGCAGCGAACGCGCGGAGGTGGGAGCCCCGGCCGGAGCAGGTCGAGTACACGACCGTCGCGGCCGAGTTCTTCGAGCTGATCGGTGGTCGGTGGGCGCCGGTGGACAGCTGGAACGGCCGCGCCGGCATCCTGGCCGGGCGCGCGCTGTTCTTGGGGAAGAACACGTCGCTGTGCATCCCGGTGGACGACTGCCCCGAGCTGAGGGGCAACTGCGTCTACTTCACCGATGACGGGCCGTGGTCGCACGAAAGGTGCCGCGAGGTGGCGCCGGACGTCGGCGTGCTCGACCTCGCCGACGGCAGCTACAGGCCGCCGCGAGGCGCGGCGCGGGACCTGCTCTGGAAGTGGCCGCCCCCAGTCTGGGTCTTCCCGTCGTGCGCCGACTGAATTGATCCGTCTGACTAGTGCTGGCAGGGCCAAGAGAGTGTTCGCCCCTATCAGCACAGAGCATTTCAAATGAAATGTTCGTGTATAGAATTTTGAAATTTTAGCAGCATTTAACATACAAAGAAGTTATGCTAACCCAAGAAGGATAAAAGATCATGTTTTTTATGAGATGATAAAAGATCATCTATCTATCTACTACCCCATAAAAAAAAGAGAGGGCGGAGAACCAAACAATCAGACCCGTCCATCAACAAAATCTGATGGCCCTTAATCCTTCGATGTTTAACGCAACAAACCACGCAATTAAGCCTGACCGCTAAAAAAATGTTCGCACGACCTCTCGCCACACCCCCACGACCTCACGCCTCACGCCGTTCCTCCCGCACGATCTCGCGTCTCTGCGCTGTTCCTCCCACAGCCGGGCGCGGGCCGTAGGTCGCCGAGCCACCCTTCGCCGCGGCCCGCAGGTCCCCCAGCCGTCGCCGGAGCCACCTTTCGCCGTGGCCCGCAGGTCCCCCAGCCGCCGCCCCGGAGCCTCCCTTCGCCGCAGGTCCCCCAGCCGCCGCCCCGGAGCCTCCCTTCGCCGCAGGTCACCGCCACCTTCGCCGCCCTTCACCGCAGGTCTCCTCCCTGTTGTCCGCCCTGCCCTCCACCGCTCTTATCTCCTCAACAACGTGCATGGGTTGGTGTCGCACTCACCACGGAGAAGATCGCCAAGTACTTTGTATACATCCGATGTAAACCATCACCGTGCTGCGCCAAGAAGTGCCGCTGCGGCTTGGGTTCGCTAGCCATCGCGTGGAGTCGCCCTGGTCGCCGTCTCGACTCACCTCCATCACCACCACGAGTCATCTTTGTCGCAGTTGCCAGGAATCCCATCACCGGCAAGGTATCTGTTCTCCGGTCCTCCCGCCCTGCTTGCTACGTGTGTGTGTGTGTGTCTTGTGTGGGTGCTTGATGTCGCTGGGTGCTTGCCGCTGATGGCGTGCTGCTGCTTTGCGCTTGTATCTTGTAATATGCTGCTATGCTTTGTTGTATACCGACGTTCTTTCTTGCTGCTAATGACCTGATGATGTTGTTGCTGTGTTGGCCAGGGTGTGAGTCCAGTGACACACAACATTCAATTATGAGGATCATGGAAATTATGATCATTCATTCATTGATGATATGAAAAGAGGCATGAAGGCAACATGTTCTATCAAGAAGTTTCTTTGCAAAGTAGATAAGCTTTATTTTGAGCCTCCACCAATTTATTGTTGTCCTTGTGTTGCTCGGACAAAATGAAATGCATCATACTATACTGCTGCTGCTACTGAGATTTGCCACAATTTCTGTATCATGTGTTACAATGAGACTCGCAGTTGCAGATTCAGGTGGAAAGGTAATCAATTTCCTAAGGCGAACCTTCATAATTGAATTATGTAAACTTTTTTTGTTCGTGCTAATTTGTTCTAATTGATTAGCTCTAAGGTGGGTTATGTGTGACAAATGTGAACACTGGAAGCATTAGATTTGTGCCCTTTTTAATTTCAAAAGGGGTGATTCTAAAGAAGCAAAATGTACTTGCCCTAAAGTGTTGTTCTTGGGACTAAAGATCTGCCAAGGGTCGTGCTTAGCAATCATATACAAGAACAACTCTTTAAACGGTTCAGAGAAGAGAGACACGAACATGCCATTCATGATGGGAAAAGCTTTGATGAGGTTAGTGCCGCCTCATCAATTCACAGAATCTTACGTTTATGGATCCTATGTTTTTTTTCTTGGTTATGTCTTGGTTCCTCTTTCCTGAATATGAAATTTGTAGCTTGTGTACTTCTTAGAAACGGAGGTGTGCTGCTCCATCTGCTTATTTTTATTCTGTTTGAAGAATTGATAGTATTTAAATGTTTGTTTTGCTAGATCCTTGTTTCATGCACGTGCACCTTTTTTCGAACCAGGAGCTTTTCATTGCTGAATAAGTACATAGTTATAGTCATACTAAATGCTGAAAATGAAGCTAGGATTCATATTTATCCCGGCACACCTTTGCCACTCAGGCAAAGCATTTTTTGCGCGCAGGTCAGCAGCAACATTAGTTGGTCTATGCACAAACTTGAATTGAAAACAATAAACTCTACTTCGTTCGATCACTTCCTTCAGGATGGGGGTGTTCAGTCTTCAGCATCACAGGACCAAAATATATTGCTGGTTGATGTATTGTTTTAATGAGGGTTTCGTTTACGAGTGTGTGCAGTATGTATAAGACTAGGAGTATTTGATGGTTGTCAGTTGGCAGTATCTATTTTGAACAAAGTTTGTAGTATGTATAGGGGTGATAGGTTGGGTAGGAACTTGTCCTCTAATTACTACAGTTGTAGTTAAATTACTATGGGGTGATAAGTTTGTAGTTTTTCAGTAACATCTCCATATCATTGAGTCTGAAAAACAATTGTAGCATCTTTATTATACTGGATTTTATTCATTTTGGTGGGCTGTGAGAATACCTTGAAAAAGAATACCTTGAAGTAGAGAGAATACCTTGAAAAAGAATTGAAAGCCCACTAGGCTAAGAAAACTGCGGCGAAATCATCCTCCCATCCCTGGGCCAGTTCAGCATGTCCCTTTTAAATATGCAACAAACACAAGGCAAAAGATTAATCCATGTACTTTATCTTACCTTATATAGTTTGTCTTTAATCTAACCATGTCATCTCAGAATATTATTTGGTCGATATTTTACCACGTGCAACATATATGCAAATGTAAACACATGGCAAAAGGTCAGTCAATTCGCAGGGACTAACCTTGTACTGTTGCTATTTGTCCCAAACATCTAATACTCATAACTAACTTCATTGCCTCCATTGTTAGGCTAAAATCTAGAGCCGACAACGGAGTAATTACTAACCATCAGTTCACAGAAACGCAATCTGACGAGAAGTTACAGAGTAGATACTGATATGCCATGACCATCTGATAAGAAGAAAGCAGAGTATCTAAAGAAGCAAAACATATCCTGCTAGCAAGAGAAAGTTGTGGCGGCCAGTGAGAATATCGATGGATCTAGCTTAAGTACCCGCAATTTTCTTTCTCCATATATATTTTGTCTTCCAAAGATTAGTTATTGACAATTGAGATTCAATAGAATACCCAGAAGCATGAGTATTCAATATCTGCCTTTGTTCTGATCTGTAGAAGTAGTGGAAATAGCACTTGATTTATCATTCAGTGAGAAATCACAAAAATTTCAGTAAATCTCATATCTTCAGCAATTTGCTGGCGGGAGAGTGATGATTGTGGCAGCAAGCTCACTAGCGATGGAGGAAAAGCAACAGGAGGGAACATGAATGGGATTGGGCATTGGTATACTGAGTGTGTTAGTTTCGGTCAGGCTGCCCACCATGTGTGTGTTTCAGCTGAAACACCATAAAGCTATTTAATTATTCATGTTTATTTATCTTTCATTTCATCAAATTAAAATGTCTAATCAAAATTTTGTAGTCACGTAGGTGGATTATATTGGGGTTTATGGATGTCAAACTTCTGGATAGGAATGTTTCATTTGACTATTTTGAGCATGTATTTCACTCAGAATCCCCACCATTGTTCTTTGTGGACTAATTCTGATTAATACTTGGCAAAAGCATATTAGACTATTCTTCTATAATTAATTTCGATTACTATATTTTGGGTAATTCTGATTTGGCGGGAACATAGGACACACTTTAGAACAAAATTATTTACCATTTTAGTGGACTCGGAACTGAATGACGATACGGTGAGTAGTAGAAACTATGAAAAGTGATGAACACAACAGTGAACTCTTATATCCCGTGATTTTGGACAACCATCCTAGAAGAGGTCAAAAGATCAAACTCAGACTGTAACATGAACTCCTAATACCATCATTGGTGTTTTCACCCAGCATCAAACTGACAAACGCCGTCTTAATAGATGAACTTCGCTACTTATTCTCTATATAATAGATGTGCGTTCCACGTGCACGTTTACTAGTGTTAACAAAACGGAAATGACCCCGTTTGGTCTACCGTCCACAACCTCCCGCCGGTCACGCATGGGTCGTTGGATCCGCGTTGATCCGTCGCTCCGCACTATGCCACGTCGCTCACTCCCACAGCTCCCGCACACAACCCCATGTGCAGCTGGAGCCCACCACACGGCGCGCCTTTCTTCTACATTATCCCTTGATACGTCTCCAACGTATCTATAATTTTTGATTGCTCCATGCTATATTATCTACTGTTTTGGACATTATTGGGCTTTATTATCCATTTTTATATTATTTTTGGAACTAACCTATTAACCAAAGGCCCAGCCCAGAATTGCTGTTTTTTGCCTGTTTTAGGGTTTCAAAGAAAAGGAATATCAAACGGAGTCCAAACGGAATGAAACCTTCGGGAACGTGATTTTCTCACCGGATACAACTCAGGAGACTTGGACCCTACGCCAAGCCAATTAACAGGAGGCCACAAGGTAGGGGAGCGCGCCTGCCCCCCAGGCGCGCCCTCCACCCTCGTGGGCCCCCTGTTGCTCCACCGACGTACTTTTTCCTCCTATATATATCCACGTACCCCCAAACGATCAGATACGGAACCAAAAACCTAATTCCACCGCCGCAACTTTCTGTATTCATGAGATCCCATCTTGGGGCCTGTTCCGAAGCTTCGTCGGAGGGGGCATCGATCACGGAGGGCTTCTACATCATCATCCAAGCCCTTCCGATGAAGTGTGAGTAGTTTACTTCAGACCTACGGGTCCATAGTTAGTAGCTAGATGGCTGCTTCTCTCTTTTTGGATCTCAATACAATGTTCTCCCCCTCTCTCGTGGAGATCTATTCGATGTAATCTTCTTTTTGCGGTGTGTTTTTTGAGACCGATGAATTGTGGGTTTATGATCCCGTCTATCTATGAATAATATTTAAATCTTATCTGAATTCTTTTGTGTATGATTGGTTATCTTTTCAAGTCTCTTCGAATTATCCGTTTGGTTTGGCCAACTAGATTGGTAGTTCTTTCCATGGGAGAAGTGCTTAGCTTTGGGTTCGATCTTGCGGTGTTCTTTCCCAGTGACAGAAGGGGCAGCAAGACACGTATTGTATCGTTGCCATCGAGGATAACAAGATGGGGTTTATTTCATATTGCATGAATTTATCTCTCTACATCATGTCATCTTGCTTAAGGCGTTACTCTGTTTTTAACTTAATACTGTAGATGCATGCTGGATAGCGGTCGATGAGTGGAGTAATAGTAGTAGATGCAGGCAGGAGTCGGTCTACTTGTCTCGGACGTGATGCCTATATACATGATCATACCTAGATATTCTCATAACTATGCTCAATTCTGTCAATTGCTCAACAGTAATTTGTTCACCCACCGTAGAATACTTATGCTCTTGAGAGAAGCCACTAGTGAAACCTATGGCCCCCGGATCTCTTTCTCATCATATCAATCTCCATCACTTTATTATTGCTTTGATTTTTTCACTTTGCCTTTTACTTTTCACTTTGCATCTCTATACCAAAAATATTATTTATCATCTCTATCAGATCTCACTTTCGTAAGTGACCGTGAAGGTATTGACAACCCCTAAGCACGTTGGTTGCGTTGAGCTATTGTTTTTGTGTAGGTATGAGGGACTCGTGCGTAGCATCCTACTGGATTGATACCTTGGTTCTCAAAAACTGAGGGAAATACTTACGCTACTTTGCTGCATCATCCTCTCCTCTTCGGGGAAATCCAACGCAGTGCTCAAGAGGTAGCAAGAAGAATTTCTGGCGCCGTTGCCGGGGAGTCTGCGCAAAAGTCAACATACCAAGTATCCATCACAATCCCTATCTTCCGCATTACATTATTTGCCATTTGCCTCTCGTTTTCCTCTCCCCCACTTCACCCTTGCCGTTTTATTCGCCCCCCCCTCTCTCTCTATCCTCCCTCTCTATTTGCCTCTTTTGGCCGTTTGCCTTTTCTTTGCTCGTGTGTCGGTTTGCTAGCTTGTCGTTATGTCAAGTCCTTTACCTTCTGCCTCTATGTCTGAAATTGGGGAAGTTATTGTCGATATGGACAATAATATCATGAGAAATTCTGATGCTCCTGCTAAAGAACCTACCATCCTTCATACAAAAAAATTCCGTGTTGGTAGTGGTAATATTATTGGA
Source organism: Triticum urartu (assembly GCF_003073215.2). Lineage (NCBI taxonomy): Eukaryota > Viridiplantae > Streptophyta > Magnoliopsida > Poales > Poaceae > Triticum > Triticum urartu. The sequence continues at coordinate 581,343,687 of NC_053028.1, forward strand.
AAATGAGTTATTCAAGATTTCTTTACTTGTGCCGGTGCTTTACCTTCTATGAGAAGTTCTATCCTTCATAGAATTAGTAGTCTTGCAGACGCTATTGCCATGCTTGTACTTGAACTTGAAAGACAATTCATGCACATACATCCTTCCATACAAAGGATTTTTCTGGAATTTTCTAATATTGAGCATTCTTCTGTTAAGCATGCCGCTACTATCTTTTTGGCTCATGAGTTTAGATTCATAATAAAAGAAGCCAAAGAAATCTTTGCACATTATAGGGTGGACGCTTGCCGCCCTCCCATAGAGGCTATCCTCTTTGTGAAGAAATAATGCGTTTTCAATCTCTAGACTATGTTGCTTTCAATGAAAATCTTAGAAAAAGGGTTCCTACCAATGTTTTAGTTGATAGAATTTCTGAACTTAATGATGATTTGGCTATTCGAAATAATGAACTAGGATATTCTCTTGAATATAGGCTCACAAAGTTCTGTCAAAAGAATGCTTATAATGATGAATTGGTTGTGCATTATGAAGGACCAAAGGAGGAACCTATACCTCCCAAGGTTGATCTTGGGGACTTTTGTCCCGTTAAATTTAGCCCTTTTGATTAATTTTGCTTGCCTCAAAGAAAACTTGCTGCTGAACATAGAGAATATGAAATGAGTTTTAATAATCTATCTTACTATTATGGCAATACCTAGATCTATTCTTGCTTGTTATGCCTAGCTAGGGGCGTTAAACGATAGCGCTTGTTGGGAGGCAACCCAATTTTATTTTTATTCCTTGCTTTTTGCTCCTGTTTAGTAATAAATTAATTATTTAGCATCTATTTTGGTTGTGTTTTTTGTGTTTAATTAGTGTTTGTGCCAAGTAGAACCGTTGGGAAGACTTGGGGAAAGTCTTGTTGAACTTGCTGTAAAAACAGAAACTTTAGCGCTCACGAGAACTGCTGTCATTTTTATTTGGAGAGTGCTATTTAGTTAATTATTTTTGCAGATGATTAATAGATAAATTCCTCACGTCCAGCAATTTATTTTAGAATTTTTGGGGTTCCAGATCTTGCGCTAGCTACAGATTACTACAGACTGTTCTGTTTTTGACAGATTCTGTTTTTCATGTGTTGTTTGCTTATTTTGATGAATCTATGGCTAATAAAATAGTTTATAAACCATAGAGAAGTTGGAATACAGTAGGTATAACACCCATATAAATAAATAATGAGTTCATTACAGTACCTTGAAGTGGTCTTTTGTTTTCTTTCGCTAACGGAGCTCACGAGATTTTCTACTTTAAGTTTTGTGTTGTGAAGTTTTCAAGTTTCGGATAAAGATTTGATGGATTATGGAACAAGGAGTGGCAAGAGCCTAAGCTTGGGGATGCCTATGGCACCCCCAAGATAATCTAAGGACACCTAAAAGCCAAAGCTTGGGGATGCCCCGGAAGGCATCCCCTCTTTCGTCTACTTCTATCGGTAACTTTACTTGGAGCTATATTTTTATTCACCACATGATATGTGTTTTGCTTGGAGCGTATTTTATGATTTGAGTCTTTGCTTGTTAGTCTACCACAATCATCCTTGCTGTACACACCTTTTGAGAGATTCATACATAATTTGGAATTTGATAGAATACTCTATGTGCTTCGCTTATATCTTTTGAGTTATATAATTTTGCTCTAGTGCTTCACTTATATCTTTTAGAGCACGGTGGTGGATTTGTTTTATAGAAACTATTGATCTCTCATGCTTCACTTAGATTTTTAAGTTTCTTTTGCTTTTTTCCTTTGTCTATTTTCCTTTCAAGTTTATTTTGCCCCTTTTTTGTAAATTCAAAATTTTCAAAAAGTTCACAATATCATAAAAACCCAACTTTTAAAAAATCAGCATTTTAAAATTTATTCCTTTTTGAAAAATGTTTACAACATTAAATCTTTGTCCTCATTTCAAAATTGGTTCAGATTTTTTTAATATGTTCCATTTTTTCTTTTTGTTTTCCAAAGTTGTTCGGGATTTTCCAAAAAAATTGCATTTAAAAAGGTTCCAAATTCGAAAAATATTCTTGTTTGAGTGAAATGTTCACAAATTCAGAATAATGTCAAGAAACACATTTTCAAAAATTGTTCTAAATGTTTAAAATATGTTTGCTTTAAAAAATCACAAATTGAAAACATGTTCATGTTATTATAAAAGGTTTATGTTTTAAAAAAATGTGAATTTTGAGTGTTTCAAATTTTGTTGTGTATTTATGAAAATGTAAAGAATTTCAAAAATGTTAGTGATTTTCAAAATTATTCATGTTTTCAGGAATATTCAGCAATTTATATTTTTAAACA